>NW_007225524.1:25031-41969 GCF_000164805.1 Carlito syrichta
GGGTTGCCTGAGCCCAGCAGGTAGACGCTGGGGTGGCCATGAGCATGCCACTGCACTCCAGCCTGGGTGACGGAGTGAGACTCCAACTCAAAACCAACACAAAACAAAAAGTTGTGTCTCTAAAAACAAACGACATAAAAAATAATACACAAAAAATATATCTGCACTATCCCACCAAACCAGAGTGCCATCTCTAGTATTACTTCCCCTAGAAACTACTCAGGGACAGGGTCCATTGGGTGACTGCCTACACCCTTCCAATGACAAGATAGGGTCCTCTTTACTATGCATCATGGTCCCCTCTACTGTTAAGAGAGTTCACTTCACTAGAATTCTTCCTAAATGCCAGAAGGTATTCAGATACTAGTCTAACAGTGGGATTATCTTCTCCTTTTGCAGAAAGGAAACCAAGAGGCATAGAGGCCAAGAGGCTGACACGGGCATTTCGGACCCTGGAGCTTGAAATGGGGCTCCCACTTCCAACTTCAGTTCTGAACCCACTATTTTTCTTTTTGTTGCTCGACTCATGAGTAAGCTGAGAGTCCAGCCCAGCTTCCCGAGAGTCAACCTAACTCACCTTCCCTACCAAACAGCATCAAGACTTTGGTTTTTTTAAGCTTGTGAGTTACCAGGAGCAACCAACTTCATTTTTCTAATTTCAAACATTATTGGAAGATACCAAAGTCCTCATCCTAGGCACACTACATACACAGCACCACAAATAGTAGTGACTAGGGCTCCTTGTTCTAATATTATTTATTACTTTACAAGTATTCTCTGTCAAGAAAACATGACATTACAGTCAGCAGTTATAAACTGTTTTTGTTTCATGGAAGTGGTAATGAGGAAAGATCACGTGATTGTTTGCTTGATACCACAGGTGGTTCTTGCAGTGTACATGTGATTTAAATACCTCCCCTAGAGATCCATGGGCTTGGGGGTACCCATGTGGTTACACCAGTTGGAGAGCCTACTCAGAAATCCCCACAGAAGCACAGCCAAGTGAACACGGGAAGGTCTTCTGAAGTCATTCCTCCAAAGTGGCAACTTTTCAGAAAAATGTTAAGTGGAGTGTTGACACTTCTTCGTTCCCTTCCCCCTGCTGCTACAACCAGACACCAGTGGCCCAGGTCCCTCCCCCAACAGCCCACTCACTGTCTGTGCTGTTATGAACTGAATCCACTTCTGCCCCCAATTTTTATCCTCTCTTCGGTTGATCTCCTTGCTGCCTGGAAACCCACTTGCCTCAACCCTGGTCCTTCCTCTTATCTTGCCCAAGTGCCAGGTTAAGTCTTCCGTGGTGATCTGGTTATTGAGGGAAGAAGGGATGGAAGAAAAGACAGACATATTTCTGTGGCCACACCCCAGCCCCACTTCGAGTATTTCCCACAAGATCTCTGCTCTACTGCCCTATCCCCTACACATATATGCAGAGGCCCAGGCCAGCTACTGGGACAAAATACCAAGGAAGTGACTCTGCTGGCTCATACCCTCTTACCAAAATGCAAATAAAGATGATTTCAGTCCTTTGTGACTCCACCATGACCACCAATTCATTACTTTATCTTTCTCTATGGGGTTAAGTGGGGTAACCATAACTCAGTGTCTAAGCTTTTTAAAGGGGGTACTCTTGGCAGTTATGCCAAGACACCCGTTGCAAACCAGGACTCAGAAATAGGGATATGAATTCATCCTAGATCAAAGAAATAGGGATATGAGTTCATCCTAGGTCTAAAGAAAACAACCCAAAATAAAGAAAGGCTGGGGAAGAGACTCACAGGGGGCTCTTGTGCTCTCAACTTGCTTTCTGACATTGCTAGTAATAAAAATCATTAGAGGCTTGTAGTGACCTGTGTGCTTGCTTCAGGAATTAAAAGGTCGAAGGACCAGATCACTACCTGTTGAAAGGAAGAGCAAGGGATACAATCAGGCCAATTCTTGAGTCCTCATAAGAGAAGGAGGTGAACAAATTCAGGCAGAAACTTAGAAGAGCCTCAGGGAACTTGCACTGGTAAGTGACCCAGAAATCCCTGAGCTCCCTCTCTGAAGCCATGAAGCCCCTCCAAAGGACAACAAAGTGCAAAGTCTTATCTCCACTGGAGGTGCCTGGCAGGTGGAGTAGGAGGAGGCTGGGGAAGATTCCAAGTCTGCGCCCAGGGCAGTAATGAGGGAAATCTATCCTAACATCCCAGGTCTTATTGAACATAACATCTCACAGAAAGGACCTTGGTCATTTGGGTCATACGGTGGCATCAGCCTAGGAACCTCAAAGCTTCTTTTGGGAAGAAAGTTCTATAATCCAGACAATCACCTTCTATGTGAACTCTTAGAGTCTACCCATAGGTAATGTGGAAGGATTAGGAGAGGTGTTGCTATGAGGACAAGGTGGTGGCCTGGTCACTTCCCAAGTTCTTGCCAGTTTTCAGGATATGTCACAGGGGGCACCAGAGCTGGCCATAAGAAAAAAAATCACTTTGGCCATTCTCATAATTGATAAGTAATAGTTACGGTAATACAGCATCACACAGTAGTTTACGCCCTCTTGTTACTCTGCACCCTCTCCTCACCCAATACCATTCACTGATTAATTCTATCATTCATTCATTCATCTTATATTTATGTATCTACATTCATGGCTCAATTATCACCTACAGGGAGAGGACTCTCAAATGTTTATTTCCAGCCCAGACCTCTTCAGTGAGCTCCAGGACGCCTACATCTTCCTGGTATGTCTTCTCAGTATCTCAGAGGTGCCTCAGACTCAACAGTTCTAAGTCTAATCTCATGATCAGCTCTTAAATTTATTCCCTTTTCTTCATCCTCACCCTTTACCCCAGTGCAAAGAATTCCAATATCTCCCTGGGCAACTGTATCTGCCTCCTGGCAGGGGTCCCTCTCTCCTGCTCTAATTCCTTCTCTACACTGCAGACAACATGATCTTCTCAACAAGCAAATCCCATTATCTTACCCCACTCCTCACTTGAAACAGGTCAATGGCTTCCTTTTGCTCTTAAGAAAAGACAAAAACCCCACTGCGGTCTGCTCCCTGATTCTTGGTCTAACCCTACAAACACCTTCACTCTCTTGCAGCCCCTTGCATGCGCCATGTACATGCCACCCCCTCTCCATGAACCATTCTCCTCTGCTCAGTGCATCCTCTCCTGTCAGGTCACAGTGCCCCTATTATGCTCTCCTAGCATCTCTTAACCCCTCCTCTGAGGTAAGGATCAGGGCTGTCATTTGTGATTCACTTGGGGCTTCTTTGATGCATGGCTGCTCTTCCTCTAGACTGGAAGCTTTGTGTGGGCAGAAGCCATGTCTGTTTGGCTCACCATAAGCATTCATTACATAACTGAATAAAGAAAAAAGGGAAGGAAGGAAGGAGATTAATTATTGCCATACTTGCTCAACACGCTTCGTACTTGTCTCCTTTTGGACTTTTATTCGTACTGTCTTATTAGTCTAGCAGATTCTTCTCTCTCCTACCAGTTAAAACCCCATTTCTCACTCAACAGTGCTGCTATCCTATGCCTGCCCTTCCCCTTAGGCCTTTCTTGAGTCTGGTCTGGATCAGGGTGCTATATATACACAGTCACCTTTCGGGCAGAGTCTATCTTATTTGTCTCTATGTCCCACCACCATCTCTGTCACCAACCTCAGGGCTTAAGACAGCACCTTCTACAAGTTTATCCAAAAGAACCAAATTCAGTAGCACCACTGATAGTAATGCTGGAGCCATGAAGAAGGGTTCCTTTCCTAGAATTAGAGGATGTCAAGTTGTACAGTCACACTGCAGCCTGGTGCCATCCTATTGATGACTTTACTGAAGTCGCAATTCCTAACTTCTAACATCCCGCTTTCTAAAGTGGAGATCGATGAGAAGCCTTACAGTCAGAGTGCTCAGTGTGTCTGATGAGTGGATGTTCAGTGTGACAGATGAATGCAGGTGGAGGGAGGGAGTTATCCTGGGGCAACCATCACCTCCCCTTCACTAAATCAGGGAAACTCTCTCTCTTCACTTAATTCTATTTACCCAGCACTAGCCTAAAGAAAACTTGTTTCAGTGTATCCATCTGTCTCATGGTTGCCACAATATAATTTTCAAATGCAATTTCTGCATGTGGACCACACATGCTATTTCAGTGGCCCTAACACTGATTTATGCTGAGGCTGGGGGAAGGGAGCCACTCTGAAGAAAGATGCCTCGCCAGCACTTTTCTGACTGTCAGCCTTTGCCTGCTCTGCTATAGCAACATGCAGATGGAGTTTAGCGTCTCAATTACTTCTGGATTTAGCCTATTCAAGAGTTATATCATCTCTGCTATATCGAATAAGCAGAAAAGTAAAAACTGTGATTCCTAAGACAACCATGGCGATGGAATACAAATTAAAAGGCCCTTGCTTCTTAGCCATCATTCTGAAAACATCAGAATGCAATTTGTTGGACAGATTCTGTAATCTGCAGATGAAGGCAGTTATAGGGCTCAAGTTTATCCTGCGTTAACAAGCCCTAATAGTCTAGTTCAGCTCAGACATAACAAACGGAAATGGCTTTAAATTATCCTTCCCTAGAGACATGATTTCATAAGAGAACAAACTCTATATGCGCACAGAGAGATTTCCAATGTAAACATGTGGTGGAAGCTAAAAGCTGCAGCCGGGTTTCAAGCCTGGATATGCCAATGGCAGGGTGTTTGATTTCAAAGACGGCGACTTCCTCCCAGTACACTCATATGTATGCTTTTTTGCTGACTACACTTTGAACTGCAGAATACACACAAGCTTGCATATATGTGTAATTTTATAGTTTTCTTTCTAGCTGGGATATTAATAGATTTTACTTAGCCTTTCTGTGCACAAGTATGGCTGGGATATAGATGCTTAAGGGATAGGGTTCCTCTTGGAAAACACAAGGCTCACTCATCACCTGGGCTGCCTGAAATGTAGATTAGCCCTCAAGGGTTTGGAAAACACAAGGTGAGTAACTTGGCTCTTGCGTGTCCAGGCGGAATATCAACGACGCTCCCTTCAGATATAAAAAAAAGGAAAAGAAGAATTCCCTTGCCCTATAAAGAGGATAGAACAGCCTCACTTGTTCCTTTTGGGCTAATCAGGTCTAAAAAGCCTAAGACCAAGATTTTACAATGACAATCAGCCAATGTCCCTTTGGCCTATTGGTCAAATGAGGTCTGTCTCCTGTTTTTATATGGCCCGTGAGCTAAGAATAATTTTTACATTTAAAAAAATTTATCAATCTATTTAGAGTTGGCATCTGACTCTGATGCCCAGGCTGGAGTACAGTGGCATGCTCACAGTCATCCCAGCATCGACCTACTGGGCTCCGGCGATTCTTCTGCCTCAGCCTTCCAAGTAGCCAGAACTACAGGGGTACACTACCACACCTGGCTAATTTTTGATTTATTGTAGAGACGAGGTCTCGCCAAGTTGCCCAGGCTGGTCCTGAACCTGTGGGCTCAGGCAATCCACTCACCTCGGCCTCCTAAAGTGCTGGGGTTACAGGCTGAGCCACTGAGTCCAGCTAATTTTTACATTTTTAAAAAGCTGGAAAAAAAGACAAAAGAAGAATACTATGTCGTCACAAGTGAAAAGTATATAAATTCAGATGTCAGTGTTTGTAAATAAAATTTTATTGGCACACAGCCAGACTCATTTGTGTGAGTGCTGTCTGAGGCTTTCGCACTACAATGGCAGAGTTGAATTGTTGCAACAAAGCCTATCTGGCCCGCAAAGCCTAGAACATTCGCTATCAGGCCCTTTACAGAAAAGGTTTGTTGATCCCAGATCTAAACGATGAGACAAAGGCAAAGTTCATTTTCAAATTTTTTTTTTTTTTAAACAAACATGCCTTTTGGCCTAGGAACTCTGAGTGAGTTAAATATCTTTTACAATTATACCAGAATCCACTTAGCCAAGGCTGAATGCCTTTGTACAGTTTTCCCTCAAAGCATCAAGTCATGCACGAACCATTTAGAACTGAGAGTACTAAGAAACCACAAGAAGTCTTAATTTTCACTTAAAATTTCCTGAATTTGAAAATATCGCATGTTCTAGTCCAGCAGGCACCAGCATGCAATCTCTGACTTAGGCCATGAATCTACTATAGACTCTTCACTTTCAGTCATTACAAACTGTTATTATACCCAGGACAGGTCTAAGAAAATAGTCTGTGCTTTGCAAAGTATTTTAAATTTTTACATAATAAAAGAATTAAAGTAGTCTATTTTATCAAAGAGCCATTCAAAGAAGGCATAGTAGCTTTAGTGATACAAACAACTTTGGGCTGTAGACTCTTTGAGGCAATGTCCTTTTCCCTGAACTTTCTCAAGGCCCTTCCAGAAAATGGGCCATGCAATGGTCACCGGGTACCTGACTTTACCTGCCATGGTCACTGGGTACCCAGCTTTACCAGCAGTGGTTACTGGGTATCTAACTTTATCAGAAATGGTCACTGGATACCTGACATTACCAGCAATAGTTAATGGATACTTGACTTTACCAGCAATGGTCACTGGGAACCTGACTTAAGTATAGTGGTCACTGGGACCTGACTTACCAGCAATGGTCACTGGGTACTTGCTGACTTTACCAGCATTTTTCACTTCTTGACTTCTCCCTTGCCCTGTTGATTTTCAGGCCTAGAAGGAATATCTCATTATTTCATCTGTGACTTGGGGCAGTGCATATTTAAACAGCTCTAGAAAGATGGGGTCCTCTAAATTTTAAAGTCCTCTCTTAAGCCACACAGCATATTTTGCCTTGGCTTCTCCTTACTGTGTGGGCACCACAATAAAGTCTGAGAGTGACCAACAGCTCTCTGCACCCTACAAGGAACAAAGGCTGCTAACAGCAGTTGCTGAAAGGACAGTAGGCAGAGCCTGCTGCTGTTCACAGGTCTGCTTCTTTTTTTTTTTTTGAGTTGGAGTCTCACACTATCACCCAGACTGGAGTGCAGTGGCACACTCCCAGTCACCGCAGCCTTGACCTGCTGGGCTCCAGCGATCCTTCCACCTCAGCCTTCCAAGTAGCTGGAACTATAGGCACGCTCTACCACGCCTGGCTAATTTTTTGGTTTATTGTAGAGATGAGGTCTCGCCAAGTTGCCCAGGCGGGTCTTGAACCCACGGGCTCAGGCAATCCACTCACCTCAGCCTCACAAAGTGTGGGATTACAGGCTGAGCCACCTAGAGCCTGGCTCACAGGCCTGCTTCTTACAGTCAAATCTTCGCAATACAGCGACCCTGGCCATTTTGTGAGAACAGCTAAATCCATTTCCCCAAAAGTTACAGGAAGTAAAGAAATGCAGCTAACAACAATTCCTACACTTTTTCTTCCTTGCATATATAAATATCCACTTAGTCCATAAAACATTTATGGAATATTGTTAAGCCATCAGGTACAAAGCTAGAGGCTAGAGACAACAGAAGGAACACCACCTGACCTTTGTCCATCATCTGTCACCCCCCACACACCCTCCCCAACCTCCCCCCCAAAACAGTGCTGCAGACAATTCACAAAATGAATGTATTGAGGATTACAGACAGGGAAGAAAATGCTTGATTCCTCCCGAGGGTGAGTTGTGGAAAAGGCTTCAGAGAGGAGTTGGCATTTCTGTTAATTCTTAAAAGCTGAGCCGGCCTTGGGTGGTGGGGGAAGGCAAGGTGGGAAGGATAAATTATAGGCAGAGAAGCAGCAAAAAATACCCCAAAATGTGAAATAACCTGGACCATAAGAAGTACTCTGAGTGATTCACAATGGCTCCAGTATGTTTTAGGGGAGGAGGGGTGGTGGAGAAATGAGACGGAGAGAAACTATTCAGAGATAGATGGCCCGGGAACTCACAGCTTTTACAATTATACACAAGTCTTGAGGTCCTTGTGTGTATGCTAGGGAGTTTGGACTAAATCCCAGAGACAATAAAAAGACACTGAGGGATTTCCAGTATGAAAGTAACACAGTCATGCTGTTGGGCCATGGTGCAGAAGAGGGAGTGAAGGACAAGAGTGGGACTGCGGGGCTAGTCCAAGCAGACTGAGACACTGGATGCAGGACTAGGCAGGAAAGGTATCAAGGGGAAATCCCGGAAGAGAGAGCGACTTTGGGGGAAAGGGACAACAGAAGGGAGAGGAAGTTAAGTTGACTCCCAGATTTTTCGTTTGATGATTGAGTAACTAGTAGAACTATTTACCATGAAAAGGAACCGAGGAGGAGGAATAGGCTATTTTTGTGCTTAAAAACAAACAAAAAAAAGAAACCAGTGCCTTCCCAATTATATTCTAGGCTAGAAAACCATATCAAATGAAGCTGTGCTTCAGAGTGTCTTGTAAAATTCTTTTCCTGTTCTTGTGGCTTTTGAATGTCGTGGGTTAGATTACCATGTCAAAGATGAAACTACCTTAAACCTGTTTAGGAAAAAGACAAGATATAAATAAATAATACAAAAAGCACCAAAGTATTTGGTTTTTAGTCTCTGCACATATCTAAAGACAAATATAAGATCTTTCTGAAACTACTTCTGGGTATTTGAAATCAGTATATTGAAGAGATGTCTATACTCCCATGTTCACTGCAGCACTATTCATGGTAGCCCAGTTGTGGAATCAACCTAAGTCTCCATCAAGACTTGAATGGATAAAGGAACTTTGCTACATGTACACAATGGAATACTACACTGTCCTGAAAAAGACATTTGTGACAACATGGATAGAATTGGAGAACATTATGCTAAGTAAGATAAGCCTGGCCCAGACAGACAAATAGCGCATATTCTCACTTACATGTGGAATCTCAGACAATTAATTGAACTCAAAGAAGCAGAGAGTAGAATGGTGGTTTCCAGAATCTGGGCAGATGGTGGGAATGGAGAGATGATGATCAAAGTGTACAAAGCCTCAATTAGCTAGAAGGAATAAGTTTTTTTTTCCACTTTGAGATATATTGCATAGTGTGGTGAATAGGGTAAATAATCCAGCATACATTGCAAAACCATTATGAGAAGAAATTTAAAATGATCTCCCACAAACAAATGACAAGTATTTGAGGTGATGGATTGATTTAATTATTCCATATTGTATTCATAATTTGCATCATCACTTTGTACCCCATAAATATATGCAACTGTAATTCACCAAATTATAATTTAAAATAATTAAAAATAATAAATAAGTAAATAAGTAGCAGAAACAGAGATGAAGGGCTAGATACACTTTAAGTGGGGGAAAAGGAGGGAGACAAGGTGTGAGTGCACAGCAACAGTGGCTTTTCCAAACCGCATGAGGCAGTGATCCCCATGCCTCTATGGCTGGTGTCGGATGACACTTGATGTGAATTCTTCCCAGATGAGCCATCCCACTTTCCCTAAGGAGGGCTGATGGAGCAGAGAGGCTGACAGTTGCTCAGGGAAGACCCTTCCTCGCAGAGAATAAGGACTTTCTCCCTAATACCCTTGACCAGTTATTTTCTTTCTTTCTTTCTTTTTTTTTACCAACTTAAACAGTAGATACAATAGAATTCGATTCCATTCAATAAGCATCAGGCTTATTGTGTGCTTATCTGTGTTCCAGGTGTTGGACTAGGCACTGGAAATAGAGAGATACATGACAAATTTCTGTCTCCAAATGTTCACACCCTATGTCTGGAAGATAGGCCTATAGAAGGATGATAATCAAGGGGCAAGCAAAATATTTGGGGGGCAAATAGTAAGTACTAATCAGTTGTAACTAGAAGACTGGATAAACTATTGGAAACACCTTTATTTTTTTCTTACACTCCCTGCAATATTTCAAGGCATCATTTATTTTTCATTACTGAAGTTTTCTTGTTTGCCATGGGATGTGAATGTGTGCTCTGGGCAGTGTGCTAATGAATTGGTGGACATGTGTCCTTTTCACCTGCTGACGACCTTTCTCCCTCCCCTGATAACAGAGTCTTTCTTTCCTTTAGAGAACTGCTCCAGTCCCCCTCTGGGGCCCGTCTTCCTGCCACAAGAGTAGACAAGTGAGCCAGGGTCCAACAGGAATCTTTTTGAGGGTATTGACTTAGCATTGGAAAGAAAAAGGACCTCATGCCTTACGAGATCATAAATGATAACAGCCAGAGAAGTTGCTTTGCTGCCTACCACATGACAAAAACCTGTTATGAACCAAACCAATAGGAGAAAAGCCCAGCAGAGAGATGGAAAGAGCAAGAGGAACAACGAGGACATTGCTGGAAACCCAGTTAGATCCATCCCTTAGACTTCCCATTTACATTAGCCAGTAAATTCCATTGGATCTGTTACTTGTATTGATCGTAAGTATATACAGCACTTAAAACATTGCTTATGAATTGCTTCTACCATACCTTTGACCTAAGGAATTTAGGTTCAAGCTTCCATAAAACTTTATGAAGACACTTACCACTTAAATGCTGTAGGATATGCTCTGAGTTGCCAATTATTCCATAAATGAAACTATCTGCTACAGTCTCACTTATCAACTATCATTTTTAGATTTTCTTTTTCTATAATATCACACTTACTTATAGCTCAATCTTTTATTATTTTGCTATGGTTTATTTTATTCACTGGGTTTTTTGTTTTTTTTTTTTTTAATTTGAGGTCTCACTCTGTTGCCCAGGCTAAAATGCAGTGGCATGATCAAGGCTCATTGAAGCCTCACCTCCTGGGCTCAGGTGATTCTCCCGCCTCAGACTCCCAAGTAGCTGGGACTACAGGTGCACAACACTACATCTGGCTAATTTTTTAATATTTTGTAGAGACAAAGTCTTGCTATTTGCCTAGGCTGCTTTCCAACTCCTGGGCTCAAGCAATCCTTCCACCTTGACTGCCCAAATTGCTGAGATTACAGTCATGAGCCACTATGCTTGGCCTACCAGGTTTTGTTTTGTTTTTTTTTTTTTACAATTCAATTTCTGAAATATAGTCACCTTGGCTCTTATTGTCCTTTAAAGAGATCAAATTCATTTCCAATTCTGATTTAGTCATTAATTTGTGTTTTACCTTAATAGTCTCTCTGCCCAGCTCATCTTAGTGGTATCTGCAAGGTTAAATCACCTTTGATATATGGAAATCCTTGCTTCTGACCTTTCCCAAAGGTGAAAATATCAACAAAATTAGAATCTTAAACTGTAGGAATGACTGCCCCTCTAACTGTTCCCACAGACAGTGAACCCTGCTGCCCAACTTCTTAACTTATGAGGATGAAATGGGGTGTATAAAAGCATACAAAGATCTCTGAGCACCAAAGACAGAGTGTTGCCCATTGCTTTTGTGTTTTACTTCCCCTACCCGATTTCAATCTCTTAGAGAGCCAAGTGTCATGGCTGCCTTTGGCTATCCTGCATATGCAAAATGGTGATAAGATGGTGTAGGAGCCAAGGGAAGACTTTCCCTTTACCCTCTGAAGGTTCTCAGTAAATCAGCTTACAAAGGGTAGATTCATATGAGAAAAAGCATACAAAATTAGTTAGCATGTACATGTGCACATGGGAGTCATACAAAATATGAAAAACTAAAAGAAATGGTCAGTTTTATATTATCCTGAGGTTACAGAAAAATTAAGGGCTTGAAGCATGGCAAGACCAGTTATGGGAGGGAGAGAAGAGGCAAGGCTTATCTTGCAAAGGCAATCTTGTCATGCAGATGAAACCTCACAGGTAGCAGCCCTCAGGAAGAATACATTTCTGTAGGATCCCCAAAAGTGTCAAACTCTCAGTTTCTCTCTGCCAGGAGTCAATCCTTCCTAGACCCAGAAAGGTGCCAAGGTATGATGTGTTAGGGGGAGGGAAAAGGCAGGACCTTTGAAGAGCCATCTCAAAACATGTCAAAGAAGTATACTCTTAGGTGAAATATTTTTGGTTTCCTTTAATGGTAAAAAGTGGAAAGAAGAAAAATGTGTCTATTTTCCTTGATAACTCATTCCATTGATCCAAAACCACTGGAAGTTACTCCTGATAAATATTTCTGAGTAAACAATATCAGTAAGATACTATTGAATACTAGCCATAGGCCAGACATTATGTTACAGTCCTCCTAGAAGCATTTCTTTATTTTTTTTTAACCCTAGTGCAGACCAAAAAAGAAAAAAAAAAAAAAAAAAAAAAGCAGCAGCCTTCTCTGTAAAAGATCATTATATGGTCACATCTCAGCATTGTCTATGATTAAACTACCTCAATTCCTTTAAACATTCTTTATTGTGATGATTAAAATTATATACATTATAGAAAATGACTGTGCCATTAGACTGCTCTCTTACCCTACTACTTTGCAACTTTTACTACTTAAAGAGAGGCAGATTTCCCAAGGTTCTAATTTTCTCAACATTTAGACTGATTCATATGTATAAGAGGGAGAACTAGGCAAAGAAAGAGAACAGAACTTTCAATGTTCGTCTTAGTGGCATCTGCAAGTTTAAGTCACCCCTGATTTATGTGAAAAGTTTTGCTTGTAACCTTCCTCTTAAGTGAAAATATCATGAATAAAGCTGAAATTAGAAACAAAGTTATTTGGTATATATGCTGGGATAAGATGAAAAATATGGCAAGTGTGAAGACATACTTGTACATATTTAAGCAGCCTCTGATCTAAACCCACACAAGGGTGGGCTCTTGACAGCCATGTTTAAAACCATGTCATCCCTGGATTAAGGGCAGACCTATCATCCGTCCTAAGCCCATCAGATCCTCTCTCAGGAATTTGGACTCTTGGATGCTAGTCCATCTGGGATTGGGAACCGAACTAAGGACACATATATGTGGCTACTAAGGATGAACCATGTTTGGCCATGTGCTCACCAGGTTATGAAAGTGGCCAGCTGAGAAAGAGAAAAGAAACAGGTACATCAAGAGCAGCAGAGATCTGAATCCAAGATACTCTGAAGGGAGCCTGGCAGGTAGAGTAACACATGGGGAATAGTCCGGAGTGCCTGTCACCACCCCAATTTGAGGCACCACAGCAGGTTTTCACGGTCTAGGGTACTGTGAGAGTCCCGATTCCTGATGGTAAATTTCTTTTTTGTTAAGATCATTTGAGTGGCCTTCAATTATTTGCAAACAGAAGGTTTCTAACTTGGACAATAAAACAGTGGTTCTTAATTCAGATCAAGCATCAGAATGCCCTGAAGAAGTTTTGAAAAACACAAACATCCCAACCCCCAGGGATTCTGTTTTAGCAGGTATAGGATACAGCCTAGGCAAGGTAAACATTTGTAAACACTCAACCTGAGAACTATGGCACAGACAGAGAATGGCAGCTGACAGAGAGCAGAAAGTTAGGCATCAAAGGAAAAAGAACATTCCTGATGGAGATGACGACAGCCAATCCGAGACGAAGGAATCACGAGACGTGGAGTGCATGCCACTTCCACAAAGTTGTGTGCAGTGATGGCTCATCTTAGCATCTACTTTCACTCTGAACAAACTGTTGTCAGTTTCAGTCATTCATCTTGAAATGAGAATTTAAGTTCAAGGGTATTTTAGGCTTAATTCACATATCAATAAATTATCCCCTGCAGCTTTACATCTAAATCATTTTGGTATCTGGAAGTATCCAATGTTAAAAAACAAAAACAAAACAAAACAAAAAATTATTCAGCTGGACAATTATAGGTTGTGATGGGCTAGGCTAGGCACAAATGAAAATAAGATGTGGATTTGGGCAAAGGAGGCAATTATGTAGGAATTTGGTACCGAACTTCTCCCCTGCACAAGAAGAAACTGAGTCCAAAAGTTGATTGTATTCATCAACAGCAAGATTAACACCCAAATTGTGGAATAAATTAGTAAGTAAACTATAAGTAAAATCACCCTCTTATTAGTTTGACAAAGGAATTTATTTCAGGTTTAGAGCAGATCTTTTCTGATGTAGATGAGAAAAGTTACTGTAATATTGGTAAAAAAATTTTTTAACAATCTTAAAAAGGAAATTTATAGTAGTCTATAGGAGTGTATCTTTTAAGAACTACATTACAGTCGGGCTCTGTGGCTCAACCTGTAATCCCGTGCCTTGGGAGGCTGAGGTGAGTGGATTGCCTGAGCCCGTGGGTTCGAAACCCACCTGGGCAACTTGGCGAGACCTCATCTCTACAATAAATCAAAAAATTAGCTGGGCGTGGTAGTGCACGCCTGTAGTTCCAGCTACTTGGAAGGCTAAGGCGGAAGGATCGCCAGAGCCCAGCAGGTCAAAGCTGCAGTGGCCGGGAGCATGCCACTGCACTCCAGTCTGAGTGACAGAGTGAGATTCCAACTCAAAAAAAAAAAAAAACTACATTATTTAGTTAAGAAGCACAAGGAACCAATAAAGATATGGCGATCTCTGTAGCAAACCCTGGGAATAAATTCTCTCCCAGTGAATAGGTCAGTGTAGGATTAACACACAATAGCAAGAGTTTCAAGAAACTGATACAGAGAAAGAGAATCTGATTTGGGACTTAGAAACCTCCCCTATATATCAAATGCAAATTTGGCAGTGAGTAAACTCTGTCATCATCTTACATTAAGGTTCAAGGTGCTTCTGTCAAAATGACTAGGAATTTGGGGGTTACTGTCTTCCTTAAATATTTCAAGAACTTGCTGGTAATTGATTAAAGTGAATCATGATAAAAATCTGGGTATTAGACAGAAGGTCCCCAAGGACCGAGTCCTCTACTTCTTTGGTCAACTAGATTGCTTTGCGTCTCCCACATGTAGGCCCATGTACACCAAAAGGGATGAATAACTGTTCAGTGAAACATAATGAAAGGGAAATATAATCACAACCACACATTACGACATCATTCTAGACAAGCCAATGATCTTACCCTTTCAAATTCTCCTTTCTTGACTGTAAAACTGAGACTCATTCAAGTCGAATACAAAGGAAGATATTAATGCCAGTTTTGAGGGACAGGTATGTGGTTTAAAGCAAAAGATGGCAGAACCATAGTTAAATATTCAGTTTCCTCAACAGTTCATTCTACAAATGATGTAATAATAACTAACATTTGTTGAACACATTAGATATCAGACACCATTCTCACATATTAAATCATTAACCTGTTTAATTCTCAGAATAACCCCTGAATAGGAACTATTATTAGTCTCAATTTACAGGTAAAAAACCTGTGGCACAGAGAGGTTAAGTAACTTATCCAAGGTGAAAAAGTTGGAAGAGGCACAGCCAGGCAAGTGTGGCTTCTGATGAACCTCTTAACATTTATGCTGTACCACTTCTTGAATATAGTGACCACATGGACTTTTTACCTCTCCTCTAGTCTCTTAAAGTATTGCTGGCCTGTAGGCTATTTCCATTATAGCAAATTCATGGGGGGTACCTGACTGTCCACTGGGAAGGCTTTGTAGAACTTTCATTAATTTCCATATGACTGGAAGATCAGTAGTCACAGATTCCCGTCCCTATTCTATCTTTAAATAGCCAGGTGAACCTGATCAAGTCTCTCAAGGCCCCAATTTCTTCATTTAAATAAAGGAATGATGTTAGAGGATCCCTAAGGCTGTTTTCCTAGCTCTATGAAGTGCTGTGAAAAGCCGGGCTTGGTGGCTCAGCCTGTAATCCTGCGCCTTTGGGAGGCTGAGGTGAGTGGACTGCCTGAGCCCGCGGGTTCGAGACCCGCTTGGGCAACTTGGCAAGACTTCATCTCTACAATAAATCAAAAAAATTAGCCGGATGTGGTAGCGCGCGCCTGTAGTTCCAGCTACTTGGAAGGCTGAGGGGGAAGGATCGCCGGAGCCCAGCAGGTCGAGGCTGCGGTGGCCGGGAGCAGCCACTGCACTCCAGTCTGGGCGACAGAGAGACTCCAACTCAAAAAAAAAAAAAAAAAAGAAATGCTGTGGAAAAAAAAGAAAAGGATTCCAGGCCCCTTCTACAATTTCTCCCATCATCAGGCCTGATCAGCTCCACCATCACAGGGCTTAGAACTAGCCCCAGGCAGGTGGCGTCTTTGTGGCAAAGCCTCTCAGTATCATAGAGGACGGCCAACTGCTTTGGGGCTGGAAAGATGCAAATCAGAAAATTACTGAAGGACTATGCTGATTGTACTAGTCAACTGCATGAAGAACTTCCTTCTTTTTTAATTTTGAAAAAAAATTAAGTGCAGAAAAATACAGAAAAACATATAGCAAATACTGTCTACATTTTATTCAATTTTTCTTTATTTTATTTTATTTTTCTGAGTTGGAGTCTCATTATGTCACCCAAGCTGGAGGGCAGTGACACGCCTCTTGGCCACCGCAGCCTCAACCTGCTGGGCTCTGGCGATTCCTTCACCTCAGCCTTTCAAGTAGCCGGAACTACAGACACGCGCTACCACGCCCAGCTAGTTTTTGATTTATTATAGAGATGAGGTGTCGCCAAGTTACCCAGGCTGGTCTCAAGCTCGTGGGCTCAGACAATACACACGCCTCAGCTTCCCAAAGTGCTGGGATTACAGGCTGAGCCACCGAGCCTGGCCCAGTTTTTCTTTATATGGTGAAGTACCCCAATCACATTTCTTCATCCAGTGACAACCATTATCCAGAATCTGGAGAGACATCTGCATTCCTGTGTTTATAGAAGAGCTATTCACAATAGCTAAGATACGGAATCAACTTAAGGGTTTATTAATGGATGACTGAATAAAGAAAACGTTGCATATATACACAATGGAATACAGTTGACCCTTGAATAACAAGGGTTTGAACTGTATGGGTCCACTTATACATGGATTTTCTTCTGCCTCTGTCACTCCTGAGACAGCAAGACCAACCCTCTCCCTTCTTCCTCCTCCTGGGTCTACTCAACATGAATACAGTGAAGATGAAGACCTTTATGGTGATCCATTTCCATTTAATGCATAGTAAACATATGTTCTCCTCCTTATGATTTTCTTTTTTTTTTTTTTGAGTTGCAGTCTCACTCTGTCACCCAGACTGGAGGGCAGTGGCCGC
>NW_007225524.1:41989-47216 GCF_000164805.1 Carlito syrichta
CCTCAGCCTTCCAAGTAGCTGGAACTACAGGCGCACGCTACCACGCCCGGCTCATTTCTTGATTTATTGTAGAGATGAGGTCTCGCCAAGTTGCCCAGGTGGGTCTCGAACCCACGGGCTCAGGCAGTCCACTCACCCTGACCTCCCAAATTGCTGGGATTACAGGCTGAGCCACCGAGCCCGGCCCCTTATGATTTTCTTAAAAACATTTTCTATTCTCTAGCTTGCTTTATGGTAAGAATACAGCATACAATACATATAACATACAAACTATGTGTTAATCAACTGTTTATATTATTAGTAGGGATTCCAGTCACGGTAGGCTATTAGTCGTTAAGTTTTGGGGAGTCCAAAGTTGTACATGAAAATATTCGACTGCATAGGGGTCAGTACCCTTAATCTGGGCATTGCTCAAGGGTCAGCTCTACTGTTCAGCCATATAAAACAATGAAATCTTGCTATTTGTGACACGTGGATGAATCTGGAGGACATTATGTTAAATGAAATAGACTAGACACAGAAAAACAAATACTGTGTGATATCTCTCATATGTGAAATCTAAAAAAGTTGATCACACAGAAGTAGAGAGTAGAATGGCAGTTACCAGAGGCTGGGATGGAGGTGTAGGGGTGGGGCGATAGGAAGATGTTGGTCAAAGATTGATACATAATTATAGTCAGATAGGAGGAATAGATTTCAAGAGATCTATTATATAGCAAGGTATACAGTTAACTGTATACAGTTAATGATGATATACTGCATTCTTGAAAAATGCAGAGAGGAGATGTTATATGCTCTTATCACAAAAATGATTAACTACATAAGGTAATGCATTTGTTCTTTTTTATTTTTTAGTTTTTTTTGGGGGGGTTGGAGTCTCACTCTGTCACCCAGACTGGAGTGCAGTGGCCGCTCCCGGCCACCGCAGCCTCGACCTGCTGGGCTCTGGCGAGCCTTCCGCCTCAGCCTTCCAAGTAGCTGGAACTACAGGTGCGCTACCACACCTGGCTAATTTTTGATTTATTGTAGAGATGATGTCTCGCCAAGTTGCCCAGGCGGGTCACAAACCCGCGGGCTCAGGCAATCCACTCACCTCAGCCTCCCAAAGGCACAGGATTACAGGCTGAGCCACCGAGCCCGGCAATGCATTTGTTTAGCTAGACTGAACCATTCCATAATGTATACGTATGTCCCTTGATCTTAGTCAAAAGACGGAGAAGTGATGTATGTGTACTTCAAAACATCATGTTTACACAATAAGAAACATTCAGTGTTGTCCATCAATTTAAAAAATAAATTAAGAAAAGAAAAAAGAAGCCGGGCTCAGTGGCTCAGCCTGTAATCCCGTGCCTTGGGAGGCTGAGATGAGTGGATTGCCTGAACCCGTGGGTTCGAGACCCGCCTGGGCAACTTGGCGACACCTCATCTCTACAATAAATAAAAAATTAGCTGGGCGTCTTAGCGCGCGCCTGTATTTCCAGCTGCTTGGAAGGCTGAGGCGGAAGGATCGCCGGAGCCCAGCAGGTTGAGGCTGCGGTGGCTGGGAGTGGCCACTGCACTCCAGTCTGCGCGACAGAGTGAGACTCCAACTCAAAAAAAAAAAAAGAAAAGAAGAAAGAATATGGTGCTCATCTTTCTAGCCTTATCAAATGAATTTAAATAGAATCTTTGTTGTACATAATCTTACAAGGGACGATCCCCAAAAAACAGAATTATCTTTTGGCGGGTGGGCCCCTTGAAGTACAGGCTTCCCCTGCTAGGTAAGTGTTCTGGGAACCCATCAGCATCAGTGTACCAGCTAGCATTGTTGTGACAGGCCACACTCAGCTTCAGCGATTTTTTCTTTTTGGAGATTCTTTTGATGCATTTGCCCATTTCATGATGGGTGGTTTACAACTGACCTCACAGCACTAAGTGTTCAGCAGTTTCTGACCAAAAATGGCATGACCCCCATCCCTATTCATGCCCCACATCCCTATTCACCCGATCTTACCCCAGCAACATTTTTTTTTTTGTTTCCCCAGATGAAAAAAGTTCTCAAAGGGAACGTTTTGCCAGTGTGGAAGAGGTGAAACAAAAAATGGCAGAAGCACTAAAAGGCATCAAAACAGACGAGTTCAAAAACTGTTTTGAGAAATAGAGAAAGTGTCTTAGTAGGTGTATTGCATCAAACTAAGAATACTTCGACAGTAACTGAAGTTTAAACATGTAAGAATAAATACACACTTTTTAATAAATAAATTCCAGGGTTTTTTGGGGTCTCCCCTCATATCTGCGAAGTACAGGGTATTTCTAAAGCACATACCTAGAACTGTGGTTACTGGGCTACAGAGCTTGTGCCTATTCATGTCTAACTAGATGCTGCCAGGTTGTTCTTCAAGGTACTGTACCACTCTTCTTTGTGGTGCCTCAGAGGCAATCAGCTGCTTCAAGATGAAGCTGCATATTTCTGTCCCAACCACTGGTTGCCAGAAACGCACTGAAATGGATAATGAACACAAGCTTTGTACTTTTTATGAGAAAGTACTGCCACAGAGGTTTCTACTGGTACTCTGGATGAAGAATGGAAGGGTTATGTAGTCTGAATCAGTGGTGGGAATGATGAACAAGGTTTCTCTAGAATGAGGGTGTCTTGACCCATGGTCATATACACCTGCTGCTGAGGAAGGGCATTCCTGTTACAGATCAAGGAGAACTGCAGAAAGAAAGCACACATCTGTTCAGGGTTGCATTGTGGATGCCAATCTGAGTGTTCTCAACTTGGTTATTACAAAAAAAGGAGGGAAGGATATTCCTGTACTGACTGCCACTATTGTGCCTCATTGCCTAGGTCCCAAAGGAGCTAGCAGAACCCACACACTTTTCAGTCTCTCTCTAAAGAAGAGGATGTCACCAATGGGTTGTGAGGAAACCCTTAGACAAGGAAGGTAAGAAATCTAGGACCAAAGCACTCAAGATTCAGTCCTGTTACTCCATGTATCCTGCAACACAGATGCCTGCATATTGTCCTGAAGAAACAGTATACTAAGAAAAACAAGGAACAGGCCAAAGAATATGCTAAATGTTTGGCCAGGATAGTGAAGGAGGCTAAAGAAAAACACAAGGAACAGACTGCCAAGAGACACAGGCTGTCCTCTAGGCGAGCTTCTACTCCTGAGTCCAGCCAAAAATAAGATTTTTAAGTAACAAATAAATCAGATTCCCCATAAAAAAAGTGCCTAAACCGATTTATTCTCCCAACAGCAGTGAGTGCCCATTTTTTCACGTGCTCACCAACATTTAAGGTTTTTGTTTTGTTTTGCCAAACTGATGGGTGAGAGTGGTGTCTCATTTTTGTATTAATTTTTATGTCCTCAGTGACTTATAAAGTTGAACACCAAAATTTTCTTCCAAAAATTGCTGGTTTATATCCCTTCCCAGTTTTCTATTGGGTCATTTTTTCCTCATTCATTTGTAGGCATTCTTTGCATATTATGATATGAATATGCCTAACTTACAGCTATAAGGTCATAGTTATAGAAACACCTCATTGGCCCTGGTTGCGCTGAGGGGACCCCTTGCCAATCTTCAGGCTTTCTGGAGCAGAGCTTACATGCAGCAACAGAAAGGTGAGCACATTCACTTCAGGAACCAGCTAACTGGCTACTCAGCTGGGTGGGCGGGTTGTGGACAGGGTCTTTGGGTTCTCTTTCGTTTGCCCAGCTATCATCCCGACTCCCTCTGCTACTCTATGCTTCTATCTACTAGACAGCAGAAAGGAGAAACATAAACCTGCCATTCCATTATCACATGGATTCACAGAATGAAGGAAAAGAAAAGTCCAGATTCTTCTTCTAAAAAAAAATAACAGAAAAAACTTTACATAGATGACATAATTTAATGATGTTTCCTCCTTATTTACAAAAATGTTAAAGAATAGATAAAACTAAGCTGAGCTAGAATGAGAAAACAATATTTAGCTTTATTTCTATGCATTCAGTTTTTTCTTCTGAGAAAGGAGAAAATATTTTTGAATTTTTTTTGTTTGCCCTAGGGCTAATTAGAGACAGCTCAGAATTGGAACTACAACAGACACAAAATCTTCTCTTGTGTGAGGTGAGTGAATGTATGGCATAAGCTCCCTCCCGTTGGATCTTTTAACATGTAGGTCTGAGGCCGTTTCATGGTGCTGTCCCAAACTTTCTCAGTGGATAAGAGCCATGCGCCCTACAGAGGTTTAGAAAGAAAACAATACTATGAAAGGGAGCTTAGTCTCCTTGGGTTTTCTTGAAATAATGATCTCTGTCAAGCTTCAACTGTTAAAATGAATTGTATTTTGATTAATGACCTTTATTCTGTTAAAATAATAAATGACCAAAGTGTGTGTTTATATATGCAGAGATGTATAATATACATATGTGTGTGTGTATCTCATTTGTATTTGTGTGTATATACTGAGACTGAAAGAGCCAGCTGTTTTAGCCATTTATATTTGGGGGATGGGTGGGTAATACAGTAAGTTCTGTTGAAAGGAAATTATGGGAGAGAATCTGATATCCTGAATCTTTCAACAAGACAGGGTTCAGAGGGCAAATGTGGAAATATACTTAGCAACCAACTTCTTGTTTCTAGATGGGCTTAAAAAGGTAAACATATAATGTGAACTCTCTTTGGAATCAGGTTTTTGTTATTGTTATTGTTTGGGAGGTGTTTTATTTGCTTGCTTGGTTTTGTTTCTAAGTTGGCTTTTCTTGCAGAATTTAACTGGAAAGTGCACGTGAATGGGGTATTGTAAGATCCCTTTCCATCCTAATCACCAACTTCAGTAAACTCCCCACTCCCTTACTTTCAACAACAAGTCTGCAGAATTGATATTCTTCTCTTTTCCCCAGTTATTCACTGTAACTTGAAAACTACAGACCTAGAAATGATCACTTGAATCTGTTCAGAGCAACTGATTTTAAGTCAGACAACCCCTCTTATTAGCAGATTCACTTAAAGGCCGGACAGTCTCCTGGACAAATTCCTGCTAAGTGACTCTGTGGGCTCCCTGAAGGAAAGTGGCAGCTAGTACAAGACATGTGGGTGCTAGCCGGGCTCGGTGGCTAGGCCTGTAATCCCGCGCTTTGGGAGGCCGAGGTGAGTGAATTGCCTGAGCCCGTGGGTTCAAGACCCACCTGGGCAACTTGGCGAGACCTCATCTCTACAATAAATCAAAAAAATTAACCGGGCATGGTAGCGCACGCCT
>NW_007225524.1:47266-48941 GCF_000164805.1 Carlito syrichta
CACTCCAGTCTGGGTGACAGAGTGAGACTCCAACTCAAACAACAACAACAACAACAACAACAAAACATGTGGGCGCTGTGGCCCGGAAGCTGCAGAGCCAATGAAAGGAGATACCAGGACACAGGAAAGCCATGTCGGAGTTGGTGCTTATGCAAAACATCCTGAGTCGCCACATGGTGGAACTTAATGAAACAGCCCCACTTGTATACAAAAATCTGGAGCAATGAACAGACTTTTAGGTTGGCTTGTTTTTACGACCAGATCCATTCAAGCAGTAACAATGCCAAAGCTATTGTTTTTTAGATTTGCTTTTCCATCTATAAAACTAGAACTGTTTCCCTAAGTAAAACCTATTTTTTTGAGTCTTGGTTTGAACCTTCTGGATCCCAAATTAGTCTAGTCAAATTACAGTAGGACATTTGCCAGGTACCTACTAAAGATGACATTAAATGCTCCTGACTCAATCTGTAACCCACACCTGTAATTCTTCCAAAACACTGCCACCAATGTGAAACTATACCATGATTGACCTCATTCATCTAACTAATGGAGAAACTGATGGTAAATTGCTGCCTGGTAGTCAAACTGAAAGAGTAGAACACAGGAATCCTAGACTTTATCATTACTTTATCAGTAGTAATTTTTGGTTTTGTTTTGATTATGTTTTTTTCTGATGTGCTATTAGTTTATATGCAATATTTGCTCATTCACAGGCATGCTATGAGTGTTGGAAGTAACTCCTGGGCAGAACTACCCCTAAACTAAATCAGCTTCTTCATCCTTTTTTTTTGAGTCAGGGTCTCACTCTGTTGCCCAGGCTATAGCGCAATGGCACGATCACGGTTCACTGTAGCCTGTACCTCCTGGACCCAGGTGATCCTTCCACCTCAGCCTCCCACATCTCACCTGTTAAGATGAACAGCAAGTGGTTTCACAACCCTTTTGATAAGTACATCCTCAGTCTGGTAATCACAGAATTTTAGTGAAGAGGAAACTTAAAGGTCACCTAGTCCAACCTCACATTCCGTACAAGAATCCTATCTGTTTGAAAAATCTTTTTTTCTTTTTTTGTATAAAAGAAATCTAAGGAAATGTTTTCTTCAGATACTCAGAGGAGGAAAACATCTGGCCACCCTTTTCTTTATAAGAACTCTTTCTATATTTAAATACCATTTATTTTCTCCTTCAATCTTCTTTTCTGTCGGTTAAATAGCCTACTTTCATCGCTCTTTAGAGATCTGATTTTCCATGTTTTTAATCAGTTCAATTGCTTTCCACATCCTCTGAAGATACAGAAGCCCAAGCTGGGCATGGATGCTGAATGAGAGCTTTGCTACCAAGTGTCTCATTAACGCTGAATATGGTGTCTTTTCTCATGCCAGGCTTCCGTTAGCACAGCCCAGCATCATGTTAGATTTTAAAGTGTGCTTGTGTGTTTTAAATATAATTTATTATTTACTTCAAACTTTCATGTTATTTTTATTTTTGACATTTTTTAATTTTTTAGAATAGAAAATATAGTTTATTTAGAAAGTAAATTAGAAAGAGAGACAGAGAGGAGATTCATCTCTCCAAGGTAGGAGAGGGGATCAAAGCTTAGAACACATAGTAACAGGCTGGGCTCGGTGGCTCAGCCTGTAATCCCACGCTTTGGGAGGCCGAGGTGAGTGGATTG
>NW_007225524.1:49763-59662 GCF_000164805.1 Carlito syrichta
CAACTTGGCGAGACCTCATCTCTACAATAAATAAAAAATTAGCCAGGCATGGTAGCATGTACCTGTAGTTCTGGCTACTTGGAAGGCTAAGATGGAAGGATCACTGGAGCCCAGCAGGTCGAGGCTGCAGTGGCCGGGAGTGTGCCACTGCACTCCAGTCTGGGTGACAGAATGAGACTCCAACTAAAAAAAACGTGAAATATCCTCAAATCACTTAGAATGGTCTTTTCTAAGGTGAAAGCCAGACCCCCCCCCACCATTTTAACACTGAATGACAGATGGCACACTCAGCTAGTAACACACACCATGGTATCAGTCCCAAGTGTCCTCCTGGAATTCCATATGTGTATTTGTATATGTATTTGGAACCAAAGAAAAGGAAAGACACTCTCTACAGGCCTCTGGAATTCTTAGCTCAAGCTGACATTAGTGTCTTTTTTATGGCCTCTGTGGAGCTGCAGAACCCAGATACTGTTGAATTCTCAGATGTGTGGATATTTTACTCAGGAGTCTAGGCTATAAGTGACAGAATACACATTCAAGTTGGGATAATAAGCAAAACAGTAGGTAGGCCTGGGGGTAGATTTCATGGGCCACATGACTTGGTCTTTCTCCTTCTTCTGGCTGTGCTTCGAAGTGAGTCGGCATTCCTATGTGGGCTACTCCTCAGTGGTGGCTACAGGTTTACGTGGTGTAGTGGTCCCTACATACAGAGGCTCTTCTCTCCTGGTGGTACTGGCCACACTCTCACAGTGGATTCTTTTTTTTTTTTGAGTGGGAGTCTCACTCTGTCGCCCAGACTGGAGTGCAGTGGCCACTCCTGGCCACTGCAGCCTCGACCTGCTGGGCTCTGGTGATCCTTCCGCCTCAGCCTTCCAAGTAGCTGGAACTATAGGCGCGCACTACTACGCCCGGCTCATTTTGATTTATTGTAGAGATGAGGTCTCGCCAAGTTGCCCAGGCAGGTCTCGAACCCGCGGGCTCAGGCAATCCACTCACCTTAGCTTCCCAAAGGTGCGGGATTACAGGCTGAGCCACCGAGCTCGGCTTACAGTGGATTCTTATGTGCTCAGCTTGGGTCACACATTCGTTCCTAAACTTATCACTGGAACTCTGCTTGGTCTGATCCAGGTTCACAGATTATTTTTAGGACTGGAGGATGACGTCAGCCCCTTGTGAACCACACAAATGGAGACGAGGTTGGGGTAGTTCCCCAAAGGAAGGCAGAGGTGCTGTTTCCAAGAGACTGAGGAATTGGGCAGGGGAGAACATAGCACTCTTCCATCCATGACTCGGCCAGTGTCTCCAGGTGGCCATCAGGGAGTCCACAAATGGCATAGTCTGTGATGTGTACTGAGGAGTCAGGAAAGGCTTAAAAGAGGAATCTGCCAGCTAGCTTTGTGACCACTGGCTCACAACCAGCATAAGAACCAAACACTTAAGGAGGATAGCTGCATCAGCCAGCAATGCGCAGGAGAACACGTCTGTAGGGTGGGGATACAGGGGAGTGAAGGGAAAGGGCTGAGGAGACACAGTCCTCTCTGTATAATTTCAGGGAGCGAAACCCAAGAATTAGAGAAATTACTCCTGTAGATCTAAAAGGAAGCATATACTTACGACCTGGAACGAGCATGTCTTTTTCCCCTGGTTCAGAAAGTTCTGATCAAGATTTTACAGTGACTTCAGGGCAGCTCAGTAAAATAGGTGGGTGGCCCCGGAAAAAGGTTGGATAAAGGTGTATAGATTACATAGGAGGGAAGGAGAGACTGAAGGTTCCTTGGGGAAGGGAGCTTCTGGGGTTCCAGGCAGAGGTAGGAGAACTATTCTAGCAAATCCCCTACCTTTTGAAAGTGATTTAAGGGGTTTCTTGTTGAATATGATGGTAAAATAAATGTGTATCAGTGGATAATTAGGAGACAAAATTCTATTCTGATACATAAACACTGTGCTGAAATGTACCAGAATAGTGTTTACTAATAAGGCACAGTGATTAAATGTTAAATTCTAGTTTATTTTGCCTTTTATAGTCACAGATATTCCTTTGTAATTATAAGTCGACATTTAATTTATGACAATTTTATACTGTGTTTTAATAATACCTTCTCAAAGATTAATATCTACTCATAGTGGTTAGAACTTGAAATAATTACAGTCTATTTACCTTTGGTTCCTTGTTGAATCTTAAGTTAATTATAAAAATATTTGTAAGTAATAAAAATAACCTCATTGGGTAATATGGGCATTGGTATAAAAAGCAAAAGGGAACCTGGAAATTTCACTGGATTCCCAAAGGAGTCATTGGCTGAGGAAGGTCTGGGAAGCGCGTGCTCGATGTCTCCAAATGTAATATACTCTTGGCCCTAGCACAGAAAGAAAAGCCAGTGGAGAGAAGAGGAGGGAAATGGAACAACTCTTTTTGTAAGAAGAAACATCTCTGAAGAACAACATTTTTATTCTCTATGTACTCTGGAGGAAAACAGGCTAATTTATACAAAATTTTCCCTAAGTGGTATTGGGTGGGTATCAAACTAACAAGACACAGAAAAATATCTGAGATCGTCACATTGACAGTGTAATAATTATGGCTGAAATGTCACAGTGTCAGACATTTGGCCAAAATAGATAAAATGAAAATACCCTCATCTGTCAAATCAGGTGTGAAAACACGTTTGCTGGGTATCTTCCCATGTGGCCCTCCAGATGCATCCTCTACCCTTCCCCAACTGCTCTCTGCCTGTGGAACCTGGCCATGTCGTCATGTCCACAGGGCTCTCTCCTAGGCTTGCCCTTGGAGTAGCCCTTTCTACACAGCCCTCTCCATCTTCTGCTTCCGGAAGCCAGGCTGTTCCCTCCCCTCTCAGTCTAGAGATACTAGCAGAGTCCCACTGTAATAAGCCCTGCTCTGCACAAGCCCACCTTTGTGGTTTCCCTGTATCCCTCCACTCCACTGAAAGTACTCCCATGATTATCAAAGTCTCTGGAATTAATTAAAGTGTGCCATCTCTTTCCTTTTGTATTTTTATTATGTTTAGAGTTGGGGTCTCATTCTGTCACCCAGGATGGAGTACAATGGAGTGATCATAGCTCATTGCAGCCTTGACCTCCTGGGCTCAAGTGATCCTCCTGCCTCAGTCTCCTGAGTAGCTGGGACCACAGGTGTGTACCACCACATCCAGCTGCCATCTCTTTCCTGATGGGATCTTGGTTGGCACCATACGTAATGTATTAGGTTGAAGAAAAAGTAATTAGGTTATGGAAAAGATTCTAACAGCAACATAAAATGTGCCCATTTTATGTCTCCGCCTAACATTTACTATTATTTTTATTAGAGTTCAATGCAGGCCAGGCCTAGGGATAAGGAGGTTTGTGACCCCAAATCCTCTAGTCCTCTACTCATGACCTAGTCATAGACACAGAGGAGGCTGGACCCGGAGCTGTGTGGCTTGCATCACAGTGACACAAGCCTGCTGCCTCCTCTCACTTGCCTCAAACCCCTACCCCACAACCTGCCACCCTTTCTTGTCACTGATTGTGGTGGGGCTCTACTACTGTGAGTAACCATGTAAGTACACAGTAAGTCCTACTGGGATGACAAGTTTTACTTACTAAGAAATAATAAAAATTATTGAACTAGTGTTTAGTAAAAGATGAGACAAAATTGCTGTAACTGAACATCTCAGCAGCAGAAACCATATCTTATTCATTTTTCCAGTCCCCAGACCCAGCACTGTGCCTGACACTTAGTAGGAAGCCACTAAAACACTTAGTGAGATAAATTACAGTGTTACATTCTAAGGAATAGGAAGCTGGTAAATGCTATGAGTGGCCACAGTAGTGTATCTCTACCACGTGCCTGGGTTCCCTCTCATTCTTCTTAACAGAATGTCGTTGATGACTTCTTTGGTGGTTTTTAACATGTTTGGGTCATGGACTTCCCTTTTGAGAATCTGTGAAAGCAACACTCCTGCTCCACACCAGAAGACACAAGAAACATATAGGTTAAGAACGAAGGGTAAAAACAAACGAAGGGTAAAAACAAACGAACAACCAAACAAACTCTTCATCAAGATGTTCTCTATAATGCTGAAGCAGACATAGTCCCCGTGTAAACAAGGACAGGATACAAAGCACTCTACAGGAATTCATTCCAGTTCAGACTCCATAAGAATACAACCCAGAGAAGTTTACTTCCTATATCCAAACCCCCAACTTCCTATAAGGGTACCTACAGCTGTTGATGATAAGGATAGCTTTCAGTACAGGCCAGGCACTGTGCTAAGTGTTTTATTATCTTAGCAGATTTAACCCTCAAAACACCCTTACCAGATAGGTACTGCTATTATCCTCATTTTAAAAATGAAGAAGATGAGACAAAGGGAGTTAGCAGACTGCTCAAAACCACAGAAGCAGTTAGTGAAGGACCCAGAATTCGAACACTGGTCACCTCACTCAAATGCATGAGCTCATACCAGTGCCTAATGACTTCACTAATGGGCTTTATTAGCACTTGTTGGGTCCTAATGGAGCATAAGGCACTGTGTTAGTTGCTGTGGGAGACCCAGAGACATAGAAAATGTAGTCGCCCTAAGAAGGCGTACATGCTGGGGGACGGGGTAGGCAGGCGATGCCTCATCTGCATTAATAGCACTCCGTGGTGTCCCTGAAGCACGTCTGGGCAGAGTGGAAGCACTATTGACCTGCAGCACGGGCGGACAGGTCAAAAGCAGTCTAAGAGGTGATAGAAACTTCAAGGGCAAAGGAAACTGGAACAGGAATCCAGGGACTTTGAAAAGCTCATGAGTAGAACTGAAAATGTAAAGCAATTGGTTAAAAAAAAGTCACATTCTAGATGGAAAAATTCTATTTAACATTCATCTGCAACATGAAACACTAAAGTTTATATCTGAAATATGTTATTTACATAATAGAGAAGAAAAAAATGATAAGGACGTCCTTTCTGTCTTTGGAAGATGCCACGTGAAAGTCAGAGCATGTGCGGACTGAGCCTTGGGGCAGCTTGGACCAGCATGGGGCCAGCACGCTCAAAACGGCCAGGCCGGGATCTGGATCTGGCTGGGTGTGGGCTCTGTGCCAGCTGTCAGAGACAAACAGACAGAAGAAGGCACCTATCATCAAAAAGAATGTGCATTACTGGAAAAGACAAACTATGAAGAATTTTCTATAAAATTCTGTAGTGCTGATGATAATGGAATGAACCAAGAGTCTATGGGGTGGGGTGTGGAAGACTCCCCAGTGTGGTTCCAGCCAAGACAGGCAGGTTGGTGGATGGATAAATAAAATACCCCTCTGATTGGCTCACCCTCCCAGACCCCATGGTCTCTCTGGGGTTGGGCCAGGAAGACCTATTTGTGCTCTTCTTGGAGGAGAAACAGTTATGGACTAACACTGCTGGGAAGGCAGTCGAGAAACCAGATATCTTTTCTCTGTGTTCTTGCTTCCACTTTTGAAATTCTCACGGTTGCCATATCTATGGGTCATGGTTATTAAACAACATATCAAAAGTTACCCTACAATGGGGAAAACAGTACTTTTAAGTTTTTCCTACTGTGTCTTCCAACTCTATTTCCAGCATGTGAGATCTGCTTGGCCATGTGGGTTTGTGTAAATACAACTATGATACTGAGGCTGTACCTGCCATTGCTCTGGCATGACAGAATTTATTTTTACATAACAGTTTTGCAGGTATAATTTTATTTATCCATCCTCCAAAAGATACACAGGATTTGAATCCTAGCACGCTACTGGCTAATTTTTTAGAGTATGCACACCTTTGAGCAGTGGTGCTATGATTGCTCTAGCTCCGGGCTTAGTCCCTTATCCACTAGGCCTTGGGAGCTAGTACATTTCATAGGCAGCCCTTTGCATTATAAAAAGCATATTTTAATTGTCTCTTTTTAAGCAACTTTCAAGGTGCTACCTAAAAGTATTCCTGGTAATTGTGCAAAGCCAACACCTAAAGCTTTATGCTCTAGGCAGTCCTCCTCTGCCCCCTTGTCAAATCAGGCACTGCCCACATGCCCCTAATTGTCAGGGTGACTGTCTCTATTCAGGCCTACAATGGAGACTCCAAATTGTCCTAACACAAAGGAGGGAGACAATGGTCTTTCAACAGAATATATGTGAGGTCTGGAGGCAAGATTCCATCAGGTGCCACTTAGCTTTAGGCCAAGGGGTTCCTGATCTGCAAAAGTTCAAATCAGCCAATCAAAACACACTGACAGAGTACCACTTATGTACAAGGCTTGGGAATGACACACACCCCTCAAGAGAAGCTTATGACTGAATAGAGGAGAAAGGCTTTGTACTTAAATAAATGTCCAGTAATACAAGGCTGTACATGCTGACAGCCAATAGACCAGAGGAGTAAGGGCACCACTAATACACCTGGAAGGGAGGGGAAGGAACTGTGAATGGGGACCTGGAAGGGGAGGCAATGGGTCCATGGATCTGGTCAAAATATAAATACAAAGAGTTACATTACAGCCCAAATGATTGTGAAAAGCCTTCAGGGAAATGATGGAATGTACCATCTTGTGGCATTTCATGTTCACTGCTACTGAATTTATTTTGGACCTTCAAAGTACCATCTAGAAGTTGAACACAGTTCTTTAGGCATGAATTAAAAGAAGGACCCTATTATTATTTCTTGCTTCATTTTATGCATTCATCTAATATGGTGCTTCCTATGTGCTAAGCACTGCTCTGCAAAATTTATATATATTAATTTATTGCCCTCACAGCAATACTATGAAGTCAGAATGATTATTTTGCCCTTTTTACAGACAGGGAAACAAAAGCCCAGCCTTTAGATCATTTCCTCAAGGTTGAGGCCTGTGCTGCCTCTCTGGCTACCAAGAAAAAGCACATTATGCATCAAATTCTGCTATCTGCTGAGCCTCCTAGAGGCAAGGGAACACCAAAGGCTGGGACTAATCAGTATTGTCTTCCCAGAGCTTCTTTTGAAACCTTCAAAGACTAGCACTCACTTAACTGTTCCTGAAATCCCCTGTGGCACAGCATCCTACCACCCAAAAGGAGGGAGACAAAAAGCTTGCAAGTTTACCAAGTGTGTAAGTAAACTGGATTGGACCCACAGTGGGGAGACTGATTAGAAAAGGACTGGAGAACATGAGGAGGGGGAAGAAGGAAGAAGCGGTTGGCTGGGCTGGCCTGGTCTTGAGAACAAAAGGAGATTCCTTTGTTCACAGGTACAGGCTCAGGGATTAGATTGTAGCATTAGGCCTCCTACCACTGCTTTTTCCCCCTAGTTTCCCAATTTTTTGCTTTAAATTTACTTTTAGAATTGATGGACTTGGTTTTAAAAACTATGAGGAGTCAGTGCTTAAGGGAAACAGGAAGTAGGACAGATGGAAAGGGTGAGGAGAGAAAGAGGAGACTGGGCTGTGCCACTGCAGGGGGTAGAAAGAAGTGTTGGGATTCAAGGAGAAAGGCTTGGAAAGCTTTTAACTAGAAAGAGGTAGAGTGCGAGTGTGACAGCACAAAAGAGATTCTTCCAGGCCCTTGGGTCTGTAACTCACAGTTTAAGAAATGCTATTGGGACACTTGGTAGACCACACCTGTAGAGTATTTTACAGTTAACTGTAGCCACAGCAGAGGATGGGATGGAATGGCTAACTTCATGCACTTTCCCAGCTGGAGCAAGTAAAACTTTTTGCTTAATGAGATCAAAATGTTGGCAAATCATTTTATAGAGTGAATGAACCAGGAGGAATAGGTGTTGGTTCAAAATGAAAATGGTGTTGGGCAAGATATTTTTGCTACTTCTTAACCAGAGGAAAGCAAGGAGGAGGGAGTGGGTAGAAAAGAGGGGCAAGGCTCCGCTACTGTCAGGTAGTTGGTGGAGGACTCCAGCAGCTCTGCAGGGTCTAGAGCAGCTATCTTGGAACAGTCATGTGACTCCTACATAAGCACATCTCAAAGCTGTTAGCTATTTAAGGTCTAATGTTTGAGAGTCTCTTTAGGCTCTTTAAAGATATTAAAATGGTGACACATTTCAAAATGTTGTAATAAAGTTCCTGGGCTTGTTTTCCCATTGGTTAAATCATTTTCATATAAAATAGGAGATATCCAAAGTTAACGCCTTCTAGCGCCCAGATTTCTGTGACTATTGCATTGCTGCATGACACACATGGACAAAGACTATTTAAGGCCAATTTCAGACAGAAAGTCCTCTATTAAATACAGCCAGTAAAGAACAAGAAGAGAAAAGGATGATTCCAACAGCAAGTCAAACTGGGGGCTAGGGAGAGAGAGAGGGAAAGTGGGGTCTAAGTGTACCACATATGGTTGTAGATGGTTAGTGAAGGGCTTTTGGAGTCAGATTGGCCTGAATGTTTATCCCAGCTCTGTCTTTCAATGGCTCTGTGACCCGCAAGTGACTTAACCTTTCTGGGCCTTCAATTCCTCATTTGTAAGATGGAAATAACAATATTTGTCTCATGAGGTTGTTAGGAGGCAATGTGAACTCACTGATGCAGATAAAACTTTGACACACATCACCCACTGGTAAGTGATAGCTATTGTGATTCTCAGAAACATGTCTAGTGAGATGACACTTACCTAGGCTAGGTAGGAATTTCATAGAAGTAAGAATTCAGCAGGTCCTGAGCTACCCCAAGGAAGTCAAAAGCAGCCTCAGTTCTGACCTGATCACCTGAATTAAAACTGGAACACAGAAGCTATCAGGTGGTCTACAAGTTACGACCAAGCTAAGAGGACACCCAGGAGGGCTACTCTGAATAGACTTGGATCCGGCTTTCCAGGTGGTCTACAAGGTATGACTGAGCTAGAGTACATCTGGGGGCTATTCTCATTAGAATTGGATCCTTCCCTGAGCCTGCACGTTCGAGACCGGCCTGGGCAACTTGGTGAGACTTCATCTCTACAAAAAATAAAAAAAATTAGCCGGGCGTGGTAGTGTGCGCCTGTAGTTCCAGCTACTCGGAAGGCTGATGTGGAAGGATTGCCAGAGCCAGCAGTTCGAGGCTGCGGTGGCTGGGAGCGTGCCACTGCACTTCAGTTTGGGCGACAGAGTGAGACTCCAAATTAAAAAAAAAAAAAAAAAATTGGATCCTCCGAGCTAGCTACAAGAAGACAAAGGAATGAGAAAGGACTACCTTCTTCTTGGTATGTCTGACCTGATTCTATTCTCACAGTTTAAGCTCACGTATAATGTTTTGTTTTAGTTTAAAGTTGATAGTGATTTTCAGCAATAATAAAAAGTCCTAGACTTCTTGGGCAGTTTTTTTAGTGTAGAAATAACATATAGTTGGCAAATTTAGCAAAAAGAAATACAAAATGCTCAGTTAAATTTAAATTTCAGATAAACAATGAATCTTTTTTTTTTTTGCATAAGTATGTGCCATTACAATATTTGGGATGTACTTATAATTTTTAAAAATTGCTGTTTATCTAAAATTCTAATTTAACTGGGCATCCTAGATATTATTTGGGAACTCTAAATACTGGCCAAGAACTTGTCCTTTGTAACAGGCAGGTGGCAAGGCAAAGTCAACAAAACAACAACAAAAAATCCCACAGTTTCTAGGGCTGCTCCTTCTCAACAAATGCAGTACTAAATTCTCAGACTTTTTGCTTATTTGCTTTTTATTTTTATTTTATTTTATTTTTTGAGTTGGAGTCTCACTCTGTCACCCAGACTGGAGTGCAGTGGCTGCTCCCGGCCCCCGCAGCCTCCACCTGCTGGGCTCCGGCGATCCTTCCCCGCCTCACCCTTCCAAGTAGCTGGAACTACAGGCGCGCGCTACCACGCCCGGCTAATTTTTTTGATTTATTGTTGAGATGAGATCTCGCCAAGTTGCCCAGGCGGGTCTCGAACCCACGGGCTCAGGCAATCC
>NW_007225524.1:59913-63568 GCF_000164805.1 Carlito syrichta
CACTGCACTCCAGTCTGGGTGACAGAGTGAGACTCCAAATCAAAAAAAAAAAAAAAATTTCCCCACACGGGAATTTCTTTTTTTAAAGCATCTCAACCTACAGGAAAACATAACAGGAGGTGACTTTCCTTCTTTTTTTTCGTAGTCTCACTCCATCGCCCAGGTTGGAGTACAGTGGTACAGCCACCCCAGAGTCGACCTGCTGGCTCCAGCGATCCTTCCACCTCAGCCTTCCAAGTAGCCAGAACTATAGGCGTGCACTACCATGGCAGGCTAACTTTTTGATTTATTGTAGAGACAAGGTCTCGCCAAGTTGCCTGGGCCGGTCCTGAACCCGCGGGTTCAGGCAATCTACTTGTCTTGGTCTCCCAAAGTGCTGGGATTATAGGCTGAGCTACTGAGCCTGGCCGGTGACTTCCCTTCTAATGGTATCTAAAAAATTACTGCTCAGCTGATATTTAAGACATGATTTGTAAGAGTACTAAACCCTTGCTTTTCTAGCAAGACCAACAGGCTAAAGTTTTCTTCCAAAAATCTCTCTTCTTTATTCTTCACACACAAAAAAAATATATATGCAGAAATTATATTCCCCCAAATGAAGCAGCATTTTCTCTGGCAGGTTCAATGCCACTAAAAATACTATGAAATTAACCTTCGGGGCTTAAAGGGTAATGCCCAACAGTGCTGGCCATTGTCGCTAGCAGCAGCTGCAGCCTGGCTATTCACACTGAGCCCAGAGAGGGAGGTTGGCCATGCTGTGAACGGGCCATACAGAAAGAAGGTAGACCATCCTCGCAAGCAAACAAATGCAAAACTCTTCCTTGGTATATCAAAACCAACTTATAGCATCATATTGAAATAATAGTATAAGCCTCTGAACTATTCGTCCTTAGAGGCAAGGACATTGTTCCACTATCATGTGTCTGCAATGTCAACATTGCCACTGAAAACGAGAGGGTGTGTGAGTGAACATTTGAGATGTTCAGATGGATTATCAGCCCTCTGAGGGGAGCTTAGATCTCATCAAGAAACATCCACTGAAGTTGACATGTGAGTAGGTCCTACAGCAGTATCTCAGTTTTGTCAAGTAGGTCAGACCGTTTGCTGAGCAAAATATGGAAAAATCTTCTTAAATACAAATGCTCATCTCAAGGTTTCATGGACTTTGAGAAGCTTGAGACCTACGTGTCTCCAGTAACTTCCTGGGTGGCCCTCTCCCTTAACCCAAAATAGCCTCACACATTTATTTTTCACTTCAGCATGAAGTGAAATACTATCATTTTTTTGGTATTTTCAAAATAAGTCCATCTGAAGTTCTAAAACTGGATTGTAGTAATAGTAACGTAACTCTATAAATTTACTAAAAATCATTGAGTTGCATACTTACAACGGGTGGATTCTATGGTATGTAAATTATACCTCAATAAGACTGTAAAAAAAAATTAACTTAGACTACTCAACAACAGGGAAACCTCTTATTTTTCATCCTGACCTCCGGGGTCTACTGTGGTAACAGATAGCATGGCTGTTCCTCACTAGCCAAGAGGTGCGTCCACTCTGGCAGGAGCCATCAGGCAGGTCACCAAATGTAAACAGCTCTGCAGAGGTCATCACAAAGGCGCTGTTGTTCCGTCTCCTAACCGAGAAGGAAAGGAGAGTCGCCACAGAACATCTACTCTTTCTTGCCTCCTAATTAGAAACATGTGAAAGAGGGCCCACCCACGGGTCAAATCATCCAGAAAGGCCCCACTTCTTCTGCCTAATGTTGCATGTTGGCTAAAGTAAGACCTCTCCCTGGGCCTGTCATGGGAATGGTTTCAAATTATAAAACTACCTCCAAAGGCCACCATCGGAGAGCACCAGTGAATTTTCACTAGTGGCTTCCTAAGATTTGAAAAACACTTCCTTGACCAGCACATAATCTGTGCCAGGTTGATAAACTGGAACCCGTTCCATGTGTTCGTCCAGTTCAACCTGGCCATAAGCCTGTTGTACCCTGGCCCAAATTACACACTGCTCAGACTCCCTTGAGTAGGTGAAATGCAGGACTTACAAATAGAAGCTCCGGGCAGCATGATAACACCGATCATACAAATGTCTGTATTCTTTCTTGTAATTCATCTGAGTTGCACATAATCCTTTGGTTTTTTCCATTCTACAGATGGAGACTCTAGCATCAATTCCTAAATTGTCTCAAGGAGATATCAAATAAACAAAGAATAGATTATATAAACTCTATTTGCCAATGCCCCAAAGAAAATGTCATATAAGTTTAAGATGGTATTTATTATAACACTATCAAAAGAGCAATGCTGTTGTTTTCATTCAGATAGCCCTGGTTAATATTCACTTTTCTTCAAACTCTAGGAGACAGTGACTTGTTTTAGTAGTAGAAAATTGAGATAAAGTGAGATAAAGTCAGTGCAAGTAAAACTAAAGTTTTACTTTGGGCCTAAAGAGTTACAAATGCTGGCAGACCTTATTATTTACACACACTAAAATGGTCTCTCTCTCTCTCTCTCTTTTAACATAGGAGCAATACCTTTGCAAAGACTGTCGTGCTGGCCCAACATGCAGCCTTTTGCAAAGATCAGATAGTCTAAGAGGACTGCTTTGATCTGACCAAAGGTAGGCATTTAATCTCCTATGTGGAAGAAAGTTATAGTTCCTAGATTAATTACCCCATCACAGATCTGCTGCCAAGCTGCTCCAAGACTCTCCTCCTAATGTGAAATAAAATGGCCGTTTACTCCAAACCATGTGGTAGAGCCAGCTTGTGCAAGAGACACATTCAGACACATAAAAGACCAGGGCTTCGGGAGCAACCACCAGTCTGTACTCCGAACTCTACTGTTTCTTCTAAGTTTGCCAGACAGAGGATCAGGAGCTGACAACAGTAGTTCTGGGGAAGAAACTGAAAAGTAGAAAGAGTTAATTTTCCACGTGGAGAGTTTATCTTCTTGGTTAAGAGTAAAACTAATATGAGAACAAGACTGAAAGGCCTTGTGGGGAATCTACGTGAAGTGTCATCGGCTGCCTTTTCACAGAAAACTGACTTGGTTCTGAAAACTGCATGAAGGAGGTAGTGGGTGTGTGGGGGGAACATCATAATTTAGAACCCATGGTTCCAGTTAAATTGGTCACATGGTCTGCAGAAAAGTGACCATCACTGTCTGTCACAGGGGCCAGAGGACCAAAACATGGACTCACTGGATGATACTGAATGACTCTCTGACCTTCCCTGTGACTCTGTTGATTCAACTATTTAAAAATAAATAAATAAGACCCACTGCTTTGGTGTGAAATGAGGTGGCATTACCTTTTTGGCTTTAAAACCAAGATCTATCTTGGGAATATTACTCTGCTCTGTAGAATCAAGTGTGTGGAAGCTTTGGGCTTCCAATGTATGAATGAATGCTAGGGAGTGAATGACTAGCAGCCAAATGTGAAGTCAGATTCTTTGAAAAGAGGCAAGCACTCTAAGCCGGCCTTATAAGGAGCTGTGGCCCCACCTGACTACTGAGGCCTAAATGGAAGTGATTTCACATTGTTTGGCTGCATTTTCTCTGGCTAGCTTATACTTGTTGACCACTGAGAGAGATTTGGGCAGGATAAGGGATCAGAATGAGTGCATAGGGGTGGGGGTGGGGGGGTT
>NW_007225524.1:63588-74245 GCF_000164805.1 Carlito syrichta
GGGTAGGACAGGAGAGGACACAGTGGAGTAGGAGTAAATGGGCTGTAGAACTGTCCTTTGATCCAATGCTTATTTTTCTCTAGGCAGGATGATATTAGTGAACTTGCTGTCAGCATTCTTGGTCAATCTTTCCAGATGCTTCTCTGAAGAATGAATGACTGATAAAACCCTCCCCAAATCAGCAGTTGAGGAAGCAGGAGGAAAAACGTGAAAAGTTGGTGATGTACACAGAAATCCTTAATAGAAGGGAAGAGTCTCCGTTCTGGCACACAGCGGTCCCTAGCTCCTAGGCTTCATCGCCCAGGGCTGCAGAGGTTGCGGCAATCAGAGGCCAAGGGGCCTTCATGCTCCTTCCTCTAGTCTTCAAAACAGCCAAAGGGGAAAGGCGCAAGCCAGACCCCAAGAATCTTGGTGCTGAACAAGCCTAGCTCTTGCCATCCCGTTCCGAGTGCCTTCTACCGGCAACACAAATTATAATGTGCTTGGGGCCAATATTCAGTTATCTTCTCTGACATCCAGTGAAACTTTTCAGTGGTGAGTTTCAGTGGATCTATTTGTTGAATTATAATGTGCTTGGGGCCAATATCCAGTTATCTTCTCTGACACCCCTCCAGACCCATGCCCAACCCCCACGAGCTTCCTGATTGTCACTCAGCCTACACTGGCTCCAGGAGAACCGCAAGCCAGAGGTGAAGGATTCCTTTGTTTCCATCTCCATGCTAGTATGACATGTGTCCTGAGTGCCAAGGTACTAAGATAAGAGGGGTGCCCAAAATGCCCAGATGGCTAGAGAATGAAAACCCAGAGAAGAGAGCCAAGTCTGCACAGCAGACAAGGGCTGCTGTGGCCAGGGTTGGAAGTGGAGTCCTTGTCGTTCACAGGCCGCAGCGGAACTAAAGGGAAGCCGTCCCCGGACTCAGCTGGTAGGAGCTGGGCAGCTTCCCAGCTGGAAAGGGCTCTCAAATGCATCCCTGTGAGCCAGCCAGGAAAGACAGAGATGCCGTTAAAAACAACAAACAAAAGGAGCTGCTAATCAAGAGGATCTTCAGACTTCAGAATGGGCTTCAGTCATCCTTCCAAAAAGATGCAGGCCTGGGCCAAGGCCCAAGAAAATGACATTCAGCTGCTGTCCCCGCTTTGGGGCCCTAGTTTGGAGGTGGCTGAAAGGAGAAGGTAGTCACAAAGGAGGCAGATGGGAAGGTCCCCACAGACAGGCAGCGTGGTTCCAAGAAGATTAGAATTCACCAGGTATAAGCAGTCCCAGTTGTGATCAGCTGCTTGAAACCGAAATCATGTTATGAGTAAGAAACTAGTAAAAGCCTCAAAATTCATTTTGTGCTCTTTCCCCATAAACTTTGAAAGGGTAATCATTTGGTGCTTAATGTATGCACAGTGCTGGAAATTGGCAACTACTGGTCTTGGCCACCCCAGGTTCTAGCTCCTCGAGACACCTCAATAAAGGGCCTTTTCTGTGGTTGATAAAACAAAGGTATTTTGCCACAATAGTCCAAATGGCCTTAATTCCTCTCTTTCAAGCTTAATAATTACAACCAGCTATTTTTAACAATTGTTACTCTCTCCATTTCTCTCCTAATATTTTCAATACTGACTGGACTGCTCCTACCAATATTTTATCTTTTACTAATTCTTCAAATAGGAAGGCTATAACAGCATCAGGTGAGCCAAACAGAACATGACTATGGAAAAGAGAAACATTAAAAACCGCATAATGATGCCAGCAAAATCCATAAACCATGGAAGGGAATGGAGACAAGACAGTTTAACTGGACTTTGAGAACTATTTGTGTAATTACCAAGGCTAGGCTATTTTTTTTCCTTGAAAGTTCAGCTGCCTTGGTTCAGAGACACAAAAGGGGGTCTACCTGTTCACCCAGGCAACTTAGGACTGGGGACATCTGCATTGTCTGTCAAGATTGGTCCTTCCTATCATTATTGCCTTGATGGCTTGTGGCACAGAGGTAAAGCAATGGCGTCTGTTCCCTCTGGATTTCATTCTGTAACATACTTTAAGCTGGAAGCTGCAGGGGAGCAGGACAGAGGGTCAGTTCTACATTCTGCTTTTAACGTGGGAGAATGTCCTGCATCTGAGAGGCTCCAAGGAACTGCGCCGTGTGCTCCCATCTTATTTAGGCAGTGCCAGTGCGGGCTAAGTAGACCCAACTTCATAATCAGAAACAGCTCCTCTGTTCATGGCTTATCCTTGTATGCAACACCTTTCATCAGTACTTTTTTTTTTTAACCACATTTCACCTCCACTATGCTGCTATCCTATATGGACTCAGGCCTTTGTGAATGAACACTTAGTTATCCTCACAAATGGAAAGAAAAATATTTATTTGATTTGTACAACATGAATTGAAATAACAGTGGTGAGTTTCAGTGGATCTATTTGTTGAATTATAATGTGCTTGGGGCCATTGCCCTCCTCCCAAATGACATCAACATCTGTGGGTAGAGTTATCTAAACAGCACGGGTGCTATTTTAAGTATGATAACAGAAGGAAAAAAAGATGATCTTGAGCAGAGATAGTATGGAAATTGCAATAGGAACAGGATACCCTTTAAAAGAGAATGCAGGCTCTTCATAAGCAAGATTCAGGATGTCTTAGGTCACTGCTGGTGGCATTGCCATTTATCACTGGCAACAGAAACACAGTGGTCAGATTTCCTGGAAATTAAAAAAAAAAAAAAAAGACTTTTCCCTGAATTTTCTCCTGATGTAAGCCATTATCTATTTGCAAAAGACAGGGTGGGAGGGAAAGCATACACATATGTTAAAACTTCAAGCCTTTAAAATAGCCATTGCCTGCTTCCCAAATGGCATACTTATTAAGTCTCATTTTCTTGCAATGATTTCCTCTTCAGACAAAGCTGCCTAGGGGTAGTCTATTAAAATTTATTTTATTGGTTTTTCTTTTCTTTTGTCTTTTTTTCTTTTTTTTACTAGATTACATGTTGGACTGCGGTTAACAAAGTAGACATGGCACCAACAATCTACTCTGCATTCCCCTACTCACAGAAACTTTCTGAAGAGGTTAAGCTTTACTCATGCAAAGATGAGGTATACAGGGTTGGAAAAATGGGAGAGGAGGAGATCAGAGCAGTGGTGAAAGTTCACTATCTAATCAGGGTCACCTCCAATAAGCTGTCTGACATCAGACAGGAGTTCCTGCTGGGAGAACAACATGGCCAAAACTTTCTCCTCAAGGGAGGCTGCACCATCTCTGCAACATATTGGGAAAGTCCATGAGAGAGGAAGTGAGATGGCTCTCAGAAACACTAATGAGAAAAGCAAGAGAAAAGGCTGGAACCCGCTACAAATAAGCAAGGCTGCTCACCACCACCCCAGTACAGTAAAAGTTTCTTTAAGACAAACTAGCTTTTCTTAAAGAGAAAGGTGATCTGCTTTTCAAAAGACTACCCTCTTCCCCCTCCCATGCAGCCTGACTGTCCTACCTCAGCATATAGCCCTCTAATGGTGGCCCTGAAAGCAGTGTAGAGGGCTCTCCTAATCTTGTTGTGATCATAACTGTCACGTGGTTTACAGGCTCCCTGGCTTTGTAAAAAACACAAGCACAGAGGATGAAAAGGTAGAGCAGTTGAAACTTCATCAGGTGATAAGAGGAAATCAGGTTTGGGTGCGTGAGGGGAAAGCCCACAAGCTCTGATGGGATCCCTTCCACACTAGAGTAAACGGGTATTTGGTCTCACTTCTGCCACTGCCACTCGAAGAAGCCTTTACATAGAGATGTGGGCATCCTCATAAGCCTTTAAAAATCTCCCAGGAGCCACCTATTAGGTGATTGGTTGACTCAAAACTAATTGATTTTTAAGGCCTTGAATTACAGAAAATAGGAAATGAAAGAATTTCCATGCCTGACAGTGGCTTCAAACTAACATAAAAAAGCAGAATCAAATGACACCTACAAACAATCTTCTGTATTCATCAAATTATGTTTCCCCTGATAGTCATGTTAATTTACATGTGACATCTTGGCATGCCTAAGAATATTCTGCAGAGAATGCCATAACATTCTACTGACATTCTCTACGCATCACAGCGAGAGCAACTATTTCCCCAGGATTACTTGCTTCTTTTGTTTAGAGGAACCAGCTCTGCCAGTGTCCAATACCAGTGGCTCTGTGAGCTTACTTGCCATGTCTTTGGCAGACATCCAGCCTCTACCATTCAGTGGGATTACAGCAAACAATAATGCATTTAAAGATGCTTCTTCAGGGTGATTTAATAAAAATGATTAACAGAATGATTATTATCATTATCATTATGATTAAAATATTGTGTAAGTTCCTAAGTGCAGAATGAGAACTCCACGCCCCTAGCTTTCTCCTCCCTTCATCTACCCTGTGGTTTTCATCTCCAAAAACAATAAAAGCTAAATCTCACAAGAACTATTTGGCTTTACGATCTTGGGAGATGCAGCGCTGCTTAATGTCTGCTGGATACATCCTTTGTCCTTACCTTTCTCTACCTCTCTGTGATTTTGCTCTTTTTTTTTTTTTTTTTTTTTTGGAGTCTCACTCTGTCGCCCAGACTGTAGTGCAGTGGCCGCTCCCGGCCACCGCAGCCTCGACCTGCTGGGCTCTGGCAATCCTTCTGCCTCAGCCTTCCAAGTACCTGGAACTACAAGCGCGCTACCAGGCCCAGCTAATTTTTTGATTTATGGTAGAGATGAGGTCTCGCCAAGTTGCCCAGGCGGGTCTCGAACCCATGGGCTCAGGCAATTCACTCACCTCAGCCTCCCAAGGCACGGGATTACAGGCTGAGTCACCGAGCCCAGCTGATATTTCTCTTTCCTGCTGGAAAATAAACGTCCGTTAGCTTTGGGTCTCGGTTTTCTGATTCAGAGCCTTGAATCGTGATGGTGATGAGTAATGATCTCTCTGTGGGTCATCTCACTGCCAATCCCAGTGCCATCCACTTGGCGTTTACTTTAATAACTGGAAAGTGGGTAACAGACACCCACACTTGATGACGCTGCTCTGCCTCCAATGCTTCTCAGCAGACAGACGGAAACAGAGCCGCCTTTCTCGGTGGAGAACATGAGCCATCTTTGATGCCTTCTTCATTCACGAAGGGTCTTGCTGTAAGAATCGCTTTGTCAGTCCATCAGCAAGATAACTCATGAAATGATCTGTTAACATTTCTTTTCCTTTTTTTTGAATTGGAGTCTCACTCAGTTGCCCGGACTGGAGTGCAGTGGCCACTCACGGCCACCACAACTTCGACCTGCTGGGCTCTGGCGATCCTTCCGCCTCAGCCTTCCAAGTAGCTGGAACTACAGGCGCGCTACCACGCCCGTCTAATTTTTTTTAATTTATTGTAGAGATGAGGTCTTGCCAAGTTGCCCAGACGGGTCTCAAACCCGCGGGTTCAGGCAATTCACTCACCTCGGCCTCCCAAAGCGTGGGATTACAGGCTGAGCCACTGAGCCCGGCCATCTGTTGACATTTCTAAGAGATAAACACGAAACACTCATCTTTAAGAGACACAGGAATATTATAAGACAGTGTGCTGTTGCCTCATAGGAGTGTTCATAGGCCTGACAGTGAAATAACTGGTGTTATGAGATTCCAGCAAGGATGTTTCCCTCTGTTTTATAACAGACTTCCTTCTCAGTCTATGAGCTGAGAATAAGAGCAGCTTTTCCACTAGAAAGTGCATTTGGTTTCAATTCACTTTCATGACAGCAGAGAAGAACCCTTAGCAAGATGGAGAACATTAAGCTCCATTGTTCATACTGAGGATGACTGACTTGGGTGGTGGCAAGCTAAACAGTCTCTTCTCTGAAGAAGAAAATGCCTGTGGGTGTAGTAAACCTCACTCCCAAACAGCCCCCCCCCTTTAATGACACAGATATAAATGACAGTAAGGAAAATCAAAGAATCATCTTAAATCAGAACTGGGAAGGGACCACAAGAAATCACCATTTGACTCAGCTTCCTCTAGAAAGTTGTGTTTCTTGAATAATTATATCAATTCCAAGTCATTGTTATTTAAAAAATCTAAGGGCACAGGAAAGTATTTTACAAATTTGTTTATTAAGCCTTTTGTACAGCCTTTTATTATCTTCAGTAATGAGAAAATGAGTGCATTTCTTTGAGATTTGGCAGCTTTAAGAATTTAGAAGTTGTTAAGAGGTAGAAATAGGATCCAGGTTGTGTTTCTTTGGCAAAAGAAAATACCCATGACTCTGGTTCTTGTCTCAAACAACCAGAAACTCATCTTTGTGATTTTTCAGAAACATCCTACCCGTGATATTTCCTTTGCTCCTACTGACAGAAAGGAAGGCATATTGGATAAGCCAGTACAACAGAAGAATTCTGACGCACAAAATGTCCTGATGAAGTGTCCTTCAGGGGGGAAAAAAAAACTTCACTCAAATTGGGAATTATGTAATTCTGTCCTTGAGATTTTTTAGAAAACAACAGAGGGGAAAATACCATCCACTGTACATTCCTCGAGAACCTCCAATCAAGGGATCTAGCATGTTTCCTGGCTTTAGACTGGCTATAAATAAATTTAATAAGCACACACAAAAAATCACCGCATCATTTACAGTTCTCTCTCGACTCCAGCTGACAAAAATCCAGTCCAGATGTTTGTGCTGAGAGAACAACACTGAGGGGAAGCCCCCACAAATGTGAAGGCCCCAGAAGAGGGTGTCTGAAGAGAGAGGTAGAGAACTTGGCTAGGAGGGTGTGGATGAACCTGGCTTGATACTGACTTAACAGAAACGCAGGAATTAATTTATTCTGTGTATAAGGACTCCAGTTTATTAGCCTTTCCCCCCGCCTCATCTCCCCTTTCAAAGCCACAGGGGCTTGGCTGGTGCAGCCTGAAATGGTTGTTCCATAACCTTTGCTTTTAAATTAAACAAATGACCTCAGATTTTGGAGCAGTTGTTGACTCAGGGGAAAGCATGCCGTTAAAAGTGTGCCAGAGACAGATTTAATTGGTACAAGTCCCAAAAAGTGCTCGAAAGAGCACAGGCTTCCCGCATATAGATTTCAGGGAAATTACTCAAAGGCCGCGCAGCTTTGTCAGAATTTGAGACGTGAAACAAGGCAGCTGAAAGACTCCATATCAAAAGGGTGGATTCAATTCGGGAGATATTAATCTGATTACCTAAGTGAGGCCATAAATCGGATATGCTGCATTGTGTGCTCTCGGTCAACCTGGACAGCTGAGGAGCCAATCGCTTCCTTCTCCCTGACATAATTAAGTTTTAAGAGACAATTATGTTACAGATACCAGGTTTTAAGAAATATTTCATTCAGGAGCGACATTTACAGTGCTCGCCTGTTTCAAGAGACATTGTTCACTTTACTTCCTTGAGCCACGTTGGAGAGTGTGTGGATCAGGGCTGAGGGGCTTGGTGTTTGTGTTTCAGGCTACAATAAACGCCCTCTGTGCACCTGCCTGGAGGAAAAACCAGTCCAGCCACCTCCCAAGACAAAAGGGCCCTGTATTAAGTGCTGAAAACCCAGACATGAACTGACCCTGTCAAATTCCAGCTAGTAAAAAAAATCATTATTTTTATCCAATCCAAGAGCTGTCATGTGGGTTTCTGAATTTCCTTTCTCATCCCCTCTGAGTCTGAATAGCAGTGACCTGTCAACAGAAGTCACCTCTTTTCTCATGGGTCTCCTCGCCATTCTAGATTCCTTTCCTGATGGCGCAATGCGTTCCCTGGCACATCATAATTTGTCCTCCGGGGATCAATACATACTCTTCCACTCTTTCTCTTAGGACTCTCTTTGGCCATGTAAGTACATCTTCCCAAGGAGACAGCATGAATAACTTGCATGTTTTCCAAGATTTCTCAAACACACTCGTCACACGCTCTAGGTACACTTAGGATTGCGAGGATGTTTATCAATAGGCCAAAGGATCAATATTATATTTCCTCCATGCCCATCGTGGTTCCCAGTGCGAGTTGGTCAAAGGACATGCTGGGTCACACGCACCAATTTTAGATGACTTCCCCTGAGAGAGCAGTTCAGCTTGGGCTTGTTCTAACTCATGCCTAGAAGTAATCACGCTAGTCTCTGCAAGGAAAAATGATTTCTCACAAAATCTGAAACCCATCTAGGTGAGTTTCATTTGTGAATTTCACCAGAGGCATGGGCAGCCTTAGCCCAGGTCACAGATGAATAAACTCGGGACACAGTGATTACATCAATTTGAGAGTACAAGTTGGCTACAAGACCAGAAAGGACCCATGAACTGCAATCTCCTACATCTCTGAGCGAACCCTAAGTGGAGGGGGCAACTAATTAAATCATGATTTGGGTAATTATTTAAAATGGTCATAGATAGTAAAGCTTTGGCTGTAAACCATTTTTGAATATATTTGGTGATGCACAGCTAAACTTTCAAGGGTTAACAGCCTTCTCAAGGTGGCTTCAGTAGTGCCCCCAAACTCTAGTGGAATGGAGGAGAGAGGGAAGGAAGCCAAGATGATCATACAGGAAAGCCAGATTCTCCGCATGACCATCTCACCAGGATGTGCTTAACTGCTTGTTGCTAGAGAGAATATAGGACCCCAGCAGCAGTTTGTCCAATTTGGTTCTCAACAGCTGGCCAAGGAGACAGTTGCCCACTACAGAGGCTGAGCTATTCCAAGCTACACTGGCCAGGCTGGTGAGTTTCAGTGAAACATGGGAGCTGTTCATAGCCTGCAACTATGTGAGTGGGTCTGACTCAGGGATGGAGGTGGTCTGCTGGCTGATGTCCTGGTAGTACATACGCTGGGAGTCTGGACAGACCAGTCAGGAGACATCTTAGTTCTGCTCTGATATCCTAAGACAGTGGTCCAAGCCTCCATCACAAAGGTCACAACGATCTCTTCTTTCTGTGAATGCCTCTGACATTAAAAATCTGCTTCCCAGCCGGGCTCAGTGGCTCAGCCTGTAATCCCGCGCCTTTGGGAGGCTGAGTTGAGTGGATTGCCTGAGCCCTCAGGTTCGAGACCCGCCTGGCCAACTTGGCGAGACCTCATCTCTACAATAAATCAAAAATTAGCTGGGCGTGGTAGCGCGTGCCTGTAGTTCCAGCTACTTGGAAGGCTGAGGCGGAAGGATCACCGGAGCCCAGCAGGTCGAGGCTGCGGTGGCCGGGAGCGGCCACTGCACTCCAGTCTGAGCGACAGAGTTGAGACTCCGACTAAAAAAAAAAAAAAAAATCTGCTTCCCTTGGCCAAGCACAGTAACTCACACCTGTGATACCAGTGCTTTGGGAAATGAGGCAGGAGAATCGCTTGAGCCCAGAAGCTTGAGACCAGTCTGGGTACCATAGCAAGACCTTTTCTCTCCAAAAGATTAAAAATAAACCAAAAAAACCCTGATGGCATGTGCCTGGAATCCCAGCTACTTGGGAGGCTGAGGTAGGAGGATCCTTTGAACACAGGAGGTCAAGGCTAGAGTGAGCTATCTGATCATACCACTACCCTCCAGTGTGGGTGACAGAGTGAGACCCTGTCCCAAATAAAAATTAAATAACAAAATCTGCCTCCCTCATCCTGGCAACTCACCAGATGCCATGCTACAGTGTGGCTCAAACCGTTTCATGTGAGTGGGCCTCATATTCTGGTCTTACCCTATTTTCTTATCTTTTCCTATCTGCTCTAATGCAACACATATAGTCAGTTTAGATGTAAGGTCTAGCTTCATTCCAGTATGCAGGCATTCCAGATAAAGTTGACAAAAATCAGAATTAATCTTTATGCTCTAGTGGGCAGGGGCCAAGTCCGATGTTGTTCTTATTACCTTCAGAGCAGCAACAAGTGTTTCACATTATAGGTACTCTAGATTTAATGAATAAGCAAACAGATGACTGCATGAATGGACCCAATGCTCCAATTCCAGGTTCAGTTTGATTCTTCTGAAATAGTAAAGCACTCTACAATGAAAACAGGGGAGAAAATGGAACTACCCCCAGTGCCAGGACTACATATGATGCCTTGTGAGGATGTGGGAAAAAACATTAGAACCGAGCGCATTTTTTTTAAAAAGTCTATTTCTGATGTGTTTTATGTACCTTAATCTAGTGGCACTATAGTTTACAGACAGCAGTTTTACATATTTTGGGGTAAGATGTTAAAAAATGATGGGTTGTAGATTCAAAAGATTGCTGTTCTAGGTAACCAATATAATACCAGTGACAAAGAAATGAGCCAAAATACTCACAGAAGGGTTGGACCAGCCTGGGGTATGCTCTGTGCATTTTTTTTTTTTTTTTTTTTGAGTTGGAGTCTCACTCCATTGCCCAGACTGGAGTGCAGTGGCCGCTCCCGGCCACCGCAGTCTCAACTTGCTAGGCTCCGGCGATCCTTCCACCTCAGCCTTCCAAGTAGCTGGAACTACAGATGTGCGCTACCAAGCCCGGCTAATTTTTTTTTTTTTGTGAGTTGGAGTCTCACTCTGTCACCCAGACTAGAGTTCAGTGGCTGCTCCCTGCTGCCGCAGCCTTGACCTGCTGGGCTCTGGCGATCCTTCCGCCTCAGCCTTCCAAGTAGCCGGAATTACATGCATGCACTACCATGCCCGGCTGATTTTTTGATTTATTGTAGAGGTGAAATCTCACTGTCCAGGCGGGTCTCGAACCCCCGGGCTC
>NW_007225524.1:74565-79049 GCF_000164805.1 Carlito syrichta
GGAGCGGCCACTGCACTCCAGTCTGGGTGACAGAGTGAGACTCCAACTCAAAAAAAAAAAAAAAAAAAAGAGTGAACAGAGAAGCCTGTCTGGAGCTTGAAAAGTAACGCATCAATTTGCCCTTTGAAGACAGAATGCAACAGAAGCAGCAAACTGAAAAGGCCTGACAGTCTCACCTGGAACAGTCCCCACTGTGTGTAGCTGAGGGACTGAGCCTTGCTCAAAATAGCACAGATAGGTAGTGGCAGAGTGGTCCTTGAACACGTCTCCCAATTCCAAATGCAGTGTGTTGTCTTCGTATACTATCTCTCCACTGTCTGTAAAGAGAATTCAGGGTGCACACGAAGACATGGCTCCTGTCACACTGACGCTGGGAACCCTCTTGGCTCTGATGATGACAGAAATCTGTGATCATAAGCCCTCTTTGAGGCTGCTGTACAACCCTCTTGAAGAGCGATATGGCATGCTGGTCGAGGGCACGGACTCTGGAGCCAGACTCTCCAGGCCTGAACCCTAACTAACTGTGGGTGATGCAAGCATCAGCAAATCACAGAAACGCTTTGTGCTTCCATTTCTCTGATTCTAAGATGAGGGTTATAACTGAACCCCACAAAGTTGTTGAGATTTCTTTGTGCTTAGTACAGTGCTTGATGCATGATGAGCACTCAATATTATTTGGAATCATTAGCAAAAGGAACATAAATATGTATTTATTTCCGTAGTACCATTTAGTACATTAAAGGGTTTATTTATGACTTTCTCTCACCACTAGCAAAGAATTAGAGACACCCGGACACCATGTCTAACCATAAGGCACCCTGATAAATGGAGCTCACCCTATGTTATTCAGAAGGCTGGGATACCAAAGAAATCCCTCCCAGGTTGGTGAGGTAGGCAATCAAAACTAGACCTGGTCGACCAGGACCTTAGAATGGTTAAAACTTATTATAAAGTTCTCATTGCTTTAAGAAGTTTAGGGCTTTCCCCATCCAAAAGTGATTTTCCCTCAAAGAGATCAAATTCAAAATACTAAAATCCAAGGTCTATAGTTCCATCCCTAGTCCCTCTACCCTGTAAATTGCTGCCTGGAAAATCTGTTCAAGTTACAAAGTGATTCTGTCACTTCCTTGCTTCAACAGCATCACCCTCAGGAAAACATTTGAAGTGATTAGCACGATGGGTAAGAACTTTCACAACCCAGTCCCTGCCTTCTCTGTACCCTGCCTCCGTTCCCTTATGCAGGCTTTCCCTCTGCCAGGGGCACATGCTCCTTCTCCTTCTCCTCTCAGGGACTTCTGATGATCCTTCAAGTTCCACTGCAAGGGACTCCTTGCTGCAAAGTTCCCAGAAACACCATCCCCAAACCAGGGCTCCTAAGTGCTCCCAGAAATATCATATACATAGCCCATCATGGCGCCACGGGCACTTTTACCCCATCATTCTCCTCCACCACCCCAACCTGTGAGTTTCCTAAAGCGCAGACACAGTAGCTTTGGTCTCTATGTCCCCAGCCCCTGCCTAACACATCATCTAGTAGACAGGAGGCACCTAATAAATGTCCTTGCTGTATCAGACTATAAGCGACTTGGGTCACCAGCCTGTGTGAATGCGGGAGATTACTTCTTCCAAAGCTGAGCTCTTGGGCTCCTGTTCTTTCCTTTCCGACACTTCCCCTGCCCTGCCTGTCTCCATTCATCACACATAGTTAGTGCAGGCACATTGTTAAAGAGGACTGCACATGGAGAGAATTTTGGAGCATACATAATGTATGCATGAAACATTACAATGAGAGATTCATGCTTCTTTGAAGCGAACACAGGTCTAAAGCATTCAGCACTTCTTGGACTGGCTTCATTCATTCATTCATAAAGTACTGATAAATTATTATTGCCAGGCACTCATTTAGGCCCTGAAGATGCAACAGTGAGCAAAAGAGACAAACATTCCTGCCCTCATGAACTTACATTTGAATGACCTTAACATAGGATTTTCTGCTGGTTGACCTTAATTTTGGTCAGTAAAAGGGCAAGCTATTTCTCTAGGATCTAGTTTGGTCCCTGTAGGAGCAAGGAGGTTCTTCCCGGCTGGGCCTTGGATCCTGCCCTTGAGAGCTGGTGGCCACTTACAGTTACTTGTCTTCTGAGCTCTACCTTTTAAAGATTTCCTTTGCTGTTTCCATCTCTGGTTTAGAGCTCTCTAGGGAGCATGTTCTCCCAGTCATCAACTCAGAAGCAACTCATCTGGACACTTTTCTAGCCTCATTCACCTATACATCACATTTTAAAACAAAACAAAATGTGTTTCCACCATCCCCTGCCCATTGGGGTATCATCCGTCCCCTACAGCTGGAGGTGGTAGGTCCAGGAAGCAGAATTCTCTCAGTTACTTTGACGGGCTTCGTAAGTGGAAGTAGAGTTAAGAAAATCAACACCATAACCCAAAAGACCTTGTTGTCTTGTGTTAAAACACAGGAACCTCCGCCCTCCACTCGTTCTCTCTCTCTCTCTCTCTTTCTCTCTCTCTCTCTCTCTCACACACACACACACACACACACACACACACACACACACACACACACACACTTTGCATTTAAGCCATAAAATTCAGACCCTCTCCTGAGGGTAGACAGTAGCTGTGGCCAAGTATATTGTAAATTATGGAAAGGGTTTAGCATGTGGATACAGAGTTCCAAGTGTGTATTTCAGCTGTGCAGTTGCCATCTGGCTTCTCTGGCTTCCACAGGGTACAGTCTCTATTAATATGCCTCTGTCATGTGTCTCTAAATATGGGGTAACTTATACATGGTTAAGTTTAGGTTTCATACCAGATAATCCAGTGAATTCTGACTGCCATCCCTCCTGAAGACAAACTCTAGGACTGATTATTGGTATAAAGAAAATTGGATACTGATATCAAACCAGGCAAAGTGGAAGTTCAAACTTTACCTGTATGATGACCACTTGTATACCTAATCCTGAGTTGTATTCCACATCTTTAAATAAGAAAAAAAGCCGGGCTCGGTGGCTCAGCCTGTAATCCCAGTGCTTTGGGAGGCTGAGGTGAGTGGATTGCCTGAGCCCGCGGGTTCGAGACCTCCACCTAGGCAACTTGGCGAGATCTCATCTCTACAATAAAATAAAAAATTAGCCGGGCATAGTAGTGCACGCCTGTAATTCCAGTTACTTGAAAGGGTGAGGTGGAAGGATCGCCGGAGCCCAGCAGGTCAAGGCTGCGGTGGCCAGGAGTGTGCCACTGCACTCCAGTCGAGGTGACGGAGTGAGACTCCAACTCAAAAAAAAAAAAAAAAAAAGAAAGAAAAGAAAATTAGATAAAATAGGAGCCAGGTTATCTGGGACTGGAAAGAAAGTGCTTTTAAATTCCTTTTCTCTTCCTTTTGTTCTGAGTCAGAGTCTCACTCCATTACCCAGGCTGGAGTATAGTGGCACAATCATTGCTACCACAGCCTCAACCTGCTGGGCTCAGGTGATCCTTCCATCTCAGCCTTCCCAGAAGCCGGAACTACAGGCGCATGCCACCACGCCTGGCTAATTTTTTGATTTATTGTAGAGATGAGGTCTCACCAAATTGCCCAGGCTGGTCTCAAACCCCTGGTCTCAAGCAATCCTCTCACCTCCAACTCCCAAGGTTCTTAGATTACAGGTGTGAGCCACCGTGGCTGGCTGAATTTCTTTTTTTAAAAACAGTATATTGACTTGGAGGAATGAAATAGCGATAGGTAACCTAATGCCAAAAGTTTGATCTAGAATAAGGAAATGGTGCTAAGAACAGACATGAGACTATAAGAGTCAACAGAGCTACACAGTCAGCTCTCTCATAATAACACAGTCAGCAAACTCATAATAACACCTGCTCAGCTGGCCCAAATCCTTCTATTAGATGTTGTATTGGCAGGCTTACATCACGGGTACTCCCTTCTGAATGAATCTGTCCTTCATACATAACCCTCTATAAGGAGAAAACATTCCCCATCCAGGGACGCTGCTGGAAGGGTAGGTGTTCTGGCCATTTTCACCTTATGACGTCTTTCTTAGGTCTGGCTGACTGTATGAAAGGACAACCCATGCACAGACTTACTAGGTGTGAAAGGTAAATTGGGTCAATCAGATTATATGGTCAAGGGTCAGTGTTATGAAAAGCCAAGACAGATGTGAAAAAATGAAGAGAATGACCTGTTTCAACCTTTCCGATTCCTATGTGATCTGACTATAATTTCATTCCTAAGTACACATAGAAGAATCTTAACTGTATCCTTACAGGGCAGTTTAGTGTATAAAAAAATGTACTTTCTAGAGTTACTCTCCCTGGGTTGGAATCCTGGCTGTGCCACTAATTATGTTGCCTTGTAAGCCCCAGTTCCTTCATCCATGTCAGCCGGGCTCGGTGGCTCAGCCTGTAATCCCACGCCTTTGGGAGGCTGAGGTGAGTGGATTGCCTGAGCCCGCGGGTTCGAGACCCACCTGGGC
>NW_007225524.1:79069-121962 GCF_000164805.1 Carlito syrichta
AAAAAAAAAAAAAAAAAAAAGAGTACAGATGTCCCTTGGTATCCATGGGGGACTGGTTCTCACATGCTCAAGTCCCTTACATAACATGGCACAGTATTTGCATATAAGCTGCACACGTCTTCCCAAATACTTTATTTTATTTTATTTATTTATTTATTTCTATTTTTTTTTTAGTTGGAGTCTCACTCTGTTGCCCAGACTGGAGTGCAGTGGCCGCTCCCGGCCACTGCAGCCTCGACCCGCTGGGCTCTGGCGATCTTTTCGCCTCAGCCTTCCGAGTAGCTGGAACTACAGGAGTGTGCTACCACGCCTGGGTAATTTTTGATTTGCTGTAGAGATGAGGTCTCGTCAAGTTGTCTAGGCGGGTCTCGAACCTGCGGGCTCAGACAATCCACTCACCTCAGCCTCCCAAAGTGCTGGGATTACAGGCTGAGCCACCGAGCCCAGCCCCAAATACTTTAAATCATCTCTAGATCAATTATCATGTCTAATATGATGTACATGCTATATAAATAATTGCTATATTGTATTTTTTAGGGCATAATGACAAGGAAAAAATGCATATGTTCAGTACAACTATAACTCTCCATTAAAAAAAATTTTTTTGGTTTGTGATTGATTGATTCTACAGATGCAGAACCCTCAGATGCAGAGGACCAATGGTACTATCTTCAGAGGATTGTTGCAAGGATTAAATGCGATAATAAATGTACAACACCAAGCATACAATATATGGCCCATAAATGGTGGCTATTGTGATTACTGGGCCTGCCTTTTTAAGAGGCAAACTTGAGTAGCTTTCTGTTTCTCTATACCAAGATTCCTGAAACAGTTCAGTAACTATGCTTTCTTAGACCTGAGACACAGAAAACATGGTGATGACACAACAGAGGCATATGGCTATGGGTGCTAAAGGCCACCCTCTACATACCTGTCTCCCCCTTAGGATGTCTCCTTGAGAGCTCAGATGGAGACATATTTACCTTGATATTCACGGTGCCTAACAGAGAGATTCAGTGAGTAAAGCACTGGTTCTCACAATGTGGTTCCTAGACCAACAGTATCATCACCTGCTGAGAATGTATTAGAAATGTAATTATCTGGCTTCTCCCCAGACCAACTAAAACTCTGAGGGTAAGGTCTCAGAAACATGTATATGTACACACTCTCCAGTGGACTCTGATACATGCTAAAGTTTGAGAACCATTGGAATAAAGGTTCTGGTGGAGAAACACAATCACTTCTTTGACTGAAGAATAGCTCTACTCTCTCTGGGAGTTCATCCATCCTTTCTGATTGAACATGCAGCTTGGGAAGGAATGGACATCAGAAACTAGGTCAGACCTCACCTGGATTGTCCTTGGGTCAGCCTGCCTTGCCAAACTTTGTCACAATCCTTTCCCAAATCCTAGTAAGCACCACAAATGTATTCTGAAAGTATCTCATGTCACATTATAATACAAATGAAATGATCTTCTGGGCACCACTCCTAAAAACTAGCCATTCTTTTCTTCATGAGCTATGAGTCAAAGCCTTTTACCCTTGGTATAGAATTCTCCACAATGAAGGCAAGCAAGGAACTCTTCTTGGAGAATCCTTCTCACTTGAAGGTCTCCGGGATTACCCACCTCTCAACATCTCATTCTCTTGGCTTTTGGCTCTGTCACCTCTCTAGCTGAGGCAACAGACAAAGCTGCCTGGGTATTCTCATCCCTCCAGTCTTCTTGATATGGAGACCTTAACAGTAACAGTGTAACTCTGGGAACTTCAACAGTAAATCCTAGATGGTAAACAGGTTTGAGGATGAGGGAAAAATACTCTCAAAGCAAGCCCAGCCTTCACATGAATCACCTCAAAGACTGTTCCCCAAAGAAATCTCTCCAGTCCTCATCTAACTTGATTATAATGCACCTTGTGCTTCAAATGTGCCTGCCTTTGACAAACTGGCATCAGCAAAACAGAGCTCCTGGTGCTCTGTTTTGCTGATGCCAGTTTGTCAAACAGACCAAGAAGTGCTTCCTGGTGATTGACTTTGATGCTCCTGCTCTCCTTTGGCTCTCTCAGCCATAGTTAGACTGCCCCCTGGCCTCCCAGCTGAAAGTCCTCAACAAGTCCCTCTCCTTTTGGAGCGTTACAGCTTTTCTGACATCTGTAGGTTGTGCCTTTCTCCTCTCAACTCTAACCTCCCCTACTTCACCTAATATTTAGGCTTTCTTCAGTCAAATACCACACATTTTTTGGTGCTTTTAATCTTTTTCTATAAATTAGGCCTTTCATGGCATCTGAGAAGCTGCTGGAAGTCATGTATGCCTAGTCAAGTGCCCGGGATTCCTGAATACCAGGGAGAAAGGGACCAGGAAGGTGTGTGTGCCCTTGTGAAGAGAAACATGTAAAGTCTTGTGTGTTGATACATGTCTATGGCTTTGGAATAAAAAACTGAAAGGTCACAAGAACACTTAAACATTTTTATCCAAAACTCACTCCTAAGAGGAAGCAATCGCCAAATCTAAGATTTCCCAGGAGGGGCTCTGACTCCTGTTCCCAGAAACCACCTCTCACTCACTGTGTGGCCTTTGAGCAATTCCCTTCTCCCCTTCATGCTTCAGTTGTTTGAGGTGGACTAAGAAATTAATCATTTTAAGACATTTAAAAATACTATGAAAATGCTAATGCTAACAATGTTGATCACAGTTGTTAATATCAACTTTGTGGTCATATGATGACACCTTATGTTTTTAAAGTGCTAATTATAGCCAACTTGTACCATACCTCCAAGGGGAGGATTTTTAAAACCACCCCACCCATACCCATTTGTACATGGTCCTAATAAACCAAGGAATATTCTGTTTGTGATTGGGCTGTGATGGGCCTTAGAGATAAAGTATGGAGAGAGTTCTGTTAGCTTGACCAACCTACCCCAAAGTCTGTGGCTAATTGATTACAAATTTGGGCAACGCAGGATGATAAATCACAACTATAATAATAAAGTTGAAAGTACACACAATTTAAGCAGAAACATCAGTGTTTTTTATCGGAAATGAAAGAAACCATTGATCATAGCAACTGTCTGAGATTAGCAGGGAGCCACATTTTCAAACATCCTGCAGTAAATCCAGAGCAGATCCAGCTGGAAAGCAAGAGTGGAAATAAAACTCGAAAATTCATACCACGCTTTGAAGTCTGCTTCTTTCACAGCCATGAGTCCCTGATCTGCTCCAGCCATTCTGAACTGCTCTTGCTTGTTGAATTTATTTTTAAAAAGAACACAAGCCACCGACTTGCATATAATCTTTCAAATGAACTCTAGCTTTTTGCAGGGATGGCTCGTTAGGGAAGATGAATCCCAAAATTCTTTCTCTTGCACATGAAATTGGCCATCAATTCCCCTGACTCCAACCAGAATAGAAAGGGTTACAACACGAAAACTAGAAACTATTCTTGGTTCTAGTAAGCGTGGCTTTTTCTCTTGTGTTCTTTCCTTGACCTATCTGTGTCCTTTAATTTTTAGTTTTCATGTGCTGTGATCTATGGAAAACAATTAATGCAGATAAAAGGATACTAACATGCCAGACGTTGTCCTAATAATGTCTTCTTTTCACTCACTGTGAAAAGTCACCTGGGTCTTCTAAAACGGGCCATGTCACCACAGTGAAAAAAGTACTACTCTGTTAAACCATCAGAAGAAAGAAAGCCAATGGTCAAGGTTGAGCAGAGCTTCAATCTTGCACAGGGCTCACTGTCACCGTCCATCAGTCTCACAAATGGAGACTCAGCCAGTTCTGCTCAAATCCCAGGTGACTGCAGAGTAGGACATGGTATCTTAGGGTCAGCTGGACTGCTGGATCCCGTCTCTCCTGATTCCACGGGGGAAAGAGATGTTCCCCATGACTGAGGTCCAGCAGTCATTAGTATCTTTAATGACCACAAGGAAAAGTTTGGCAAGGCCTAAGAAACATGTCCTTGGCCACAGAACAGTCACAATGACCAATCTTTGAACTCTATAATAACCTACATGCCTGAGTTTCTGTCAACAAAGCCAAAGCTAAAGAAGAGAATACTCTGACTCACAGTGCCTGGTCTAGAACAACATAGAATATAGAACAAAAAGTCCCTATCTCTACCCCATGCCATGTTAAACGTTAGGTTGGATGGATAGAAGATTGCTAAGGTGTTTTCCAGCTCTAACCTATAAGATCAGGAGGTGGATCTGAAGATCAGGGACATTAACTGGTTGACGGTGTTTAATTCTGATTTACAGGGTGGGAAGGAGGACCTATGTTGCTGGCATAGCCCTAGATTAGACACAATAAAAAGGATCTTCAGAAATCTTAGCACGGGCACTTTGGCATACCTTTAGCAGCCTTTCCTCACTGTGCTGTCTCTGTCTCACTCTGTGTTCACTTCTGGTCTTGTCTGTCTGCTCATGCTCTCCCAGCCTCTCTCGCCCGCAACCAGAAGTGAGTGCAAACCAGCGAGGGTGAGAAACACACTGGGACAGGGTGGGCCAGGGTCTATCCTGTCCTGTACTGGATTTCAGCTGCAGAGCAGAGAGCACTGCTTAAACAGTCGACTTTGAAAACAGTCCGTGGGGTGAGAACACACGGCCGAAAGCAGCCAGCGATAAAGTGATCAGAGTTGACCTCAAAGGAGTACCCAGCAAGGGCTTTTAAGGGAAATGAAGCCCCTCTGTGCTGACGCAGAGGAGGGTACAAGTGACCTGGCCCAAATGAGGGCGCTTCCACCCCAGTAGATCCTGTACTATTACTATCTGCCAGCTGCAGGCCCAGAGCACCCCCTGCTAAGATCAAAAGGGCCCCTATCTCAGCTGGAACAAGGTCATCTGCACAGGGCTGTAAAAGCGTCTGGCTGGCTTGGGATGTCTTGGAGGAGGAGACGTCAGGGGCTGGGAGGTGCTCTCTCACGCTCCTTTAATCTTGGCTGACCAGCTGTTGCCCTCCCAGTGTTTGTAAAGTTGAGAGTTCTTTGTTTTTGTGTTGCCCCCCCCCCCTTATTAAATTTGTGGTTGGGCTGTTGCTTGGATTAAGTAGACCATGTTCACTGCTTGAGATCACGGTGTAATTCCCTGCACTGAGGTTTCATTCCACTGCCGATTTATCCAATCTCAGGTAGGAGAGCCAAAGGAGGGAGAAGTGGACCCCAGGGGTCAAGGACTTTTCAAGCATGGCTCCTGTCCCAGAACTCTGTGCCTTGGGAAGGAAAGAGAGGGCAAACGGAGTCTTCCCTATTTACTTAAGACAACTCCCCATACCCACAATGTGCTTGTCACCTTGCAACCTGCCTTTACAAACAATCCCATTCCGTTGGGAGAATAGGACTTTCAGGGCTTATGCAAATTGATCAGTTATAAAGTCACCCCAGCCCAGGGTGTTTTCACCCTCACTGGTTTGCACACACTTCTTTATTTATTTATTTATTTTTGAGTTGGAGTCTCACTCTGTCACCCAGGCTGGAGTGCAGTGGCACGCTCCTGGCCACCGCAGCCTAGATCTGCTAGGCTCCGGTGGTCCTTCCACCTCAGCCTTCCAAGTAGCCGGAACTACAGGCACACGCTACCATGCCTAGCTAATTTTTGATTTATTGTAGAGATGAGGTCTTGTCAAGTTGCCCAGGTGGGTCTCGAACCCATGGGTTCAGGTAATCCCCTCACCTCAGCCTCCCAAAGTGCTGGGATTACAGGCTGACCCACCGAGCCTGGCCGACTGCACACACTTCTGATCGTGTATACAGTTGTAGGGGAAAGAGAGTGAGAGACACACAGACAAGACCAGAAGTGAACACAGAGTGAGACAGAGACAGCATACAGAGAGGAAAGACTGTTAAAGGTATGCCAAAGGTGTCCGTGCTAAGATTTCTAAAGATATTTTTTATTATGTTTAATCTAGGGCAACACCAGCAACACAGTCAATCTTCCCACCCTGTAAATTAGAGTTGAAACCCCATCAGCCAGTGAATGTCCCTGATCTTCAGATTCACTTCATAATCCTAAGGTTAGAGCTGGAAAAGAACTTGACAATCTTCTATCCACCAAACGTAATGTTGAACAGAATAAGAAACTGAGACCCAAAATAATCACAGTTAATTGCACAATGGCAAAGTTGATACAATGAATAATTGTAACAACAACAAACTGACTTGCATATATTTGTAAATCAAAGGAACTTAACAACCACTTCAATATACTTGAATAGGTACAAATGTTCTAAGAAATTTGTCCATTTTAATTCTTTTTTTTTGAGTTGGAGTCTCAGTCTGTCGCCCAGACTGGAGTGCAGTGGCCGCTCCCGGCCACCGCAGCCTTGACTTGCTGGGCTCCGGCGATCCTTCCGCCTCAGCCTTCCGAGTAGACGGAATTAGAGATGCGCGCTACCACGCCTGGCTAATTTTTTGATTTATTGTAGAGATGAGGTATCGCCTGCCCAGGCGGGTCTCGAACCCGTGGGCTCAGGCAATCCACTCACCTCAGCCTCCCAAAGGCGCGGGATTACAGGCTGAGCCACCGAGCCCGGCAATTCACTTTATTTTTATTTATTTATTTATTTTTGAGTTGGAGTCTGACTCTGTCACCCAAACTGGAGTGCAGTGGCCGCTCCCGGCCACTGCAGCCTCGACCTGCTGGGCTCCGGCAATCCTTCCACCTCAACCTTCCAAGTAGCTACCACGCCTGGCTATTTAATTCACTTTAAAGAGCTTCATTATCGGCTCTAGGAAAAGATTTCTGTAGTCTCTTTACTTGTTCAGTTATACAAGGAGAAGATCTAGAAAAACCAACTGTTTCCATTCTCAAATTTGTCTAAGGATAAATTGGTTACTTTCCCTTTGCTATGAATAAAACTGAATCATTTTCTTGCAGCAGTGATATTGAAGTCCCAAAGTAATTTCTTTTGTATGTCTTGCTCTTCTTCCTTGTTTAAGGTAAACCAGGGAGCCAAGACAAAGAGTACTATTACTTAGGTTTTCAGATAAGAAAGGAGAATACTCTCCTTTGGTCTCCTCAGAGCTAAATAAGTGTGTGTGTGCAAGTGTATGCACACGCATGTGTGTAACTATTATAACAATCTGTAATGACAATCATAGGCTCTTATGTTATTCTCACGATCTCTGTTCTTCCAAAATATTTACTATGATATTCATTCAACATTTATTTACTGCTTACTATGTGCCTAGAACTTTGCTAGCTATTGGGGCACAACATGGACACCAAAGGAGTACAGCATAGTCTGTATCTGCCAATTAAAAATCTGCCAAGCTGGGTTCAGTGGCTTAGCCTGTAATGCCGCACTTTGGGAGGCTGAGGTGAGTGGATTGCCTGAGCGTGCGGGTTTGAGACCCGCCTAGGCAACTTGGCGAGACCTCATCTCTACAATAAATCAAAAATTAGTTGGGTGTGGTAGTGTGCACCTGTAGTTCCAGCTACTTGGAAGGCTGCGCCGGAGCCCAGCAGGTAGAGGCTACGGTGGCCAGGAGCGGCCACTGCACTCCAGTCTGGGTGACAGAGTGAGACTCTAACTCAAAAAAAAAAAAAAAAAAAATCTGCCAATTTAGTCAGAAAAAATATGAAAAGTGAATCATTCTCCTAGACCTTTTCTTTATATAGTTGAGCAGGAAGAGAAGCCCAGAGGAGAAAGGGAGTAAGAGTAATTGAACAGACAAGGAAATTCTGTAGTAGAAGTGGTCTTCAAATAAGTCTCGAGGGAGGGATCTGGGAAGAGAAGCAGCAGCAGAAATGAAAAAAGGAAATGCTATTCTAGATAGGGTGAGCTGTCCCTGCAGAGGTGTGGGGGTGGGGGACAGGGGAAAGGGCTAGGCCAAAGCTTGGCCTGGGAGCATTGCATAGGTATTGGTAGGATACAGTAGGAATGAAAGAACAGACTCTGAAAGGTTAAAGAACATTAACTTTATCTAGTGGTGTTTTGGAAACTGGTCCACTCAAAAGAAAAAAAAAAACAACCTGATTTTTAGTATTTACTGATTTCCATGGTATAAATACTTATATCCTTGCTGATTTCAAGCTAACAAATCCAAACTGATTTTACCTCATTCTCCAAAAAAAAAAAAAAAAAAAAAAAAAAATCCAAGGTATCTGAGTAGGAGAGTGACACAGCAGAAAGAAGGCAGACTGGAGAAGTTTAATTTAGTCGTGGTGGAACGGAAACATTAGAGGCTAGAGTTGGGAAGTCCATTCTGGATTTTATTAAAGTAATCCAGTTGGGAGTTTAGTAAGTCAGCTGATCACGATACAAATTTCAAAAGAAGAGAGGACAGAGGAAAGATATATGTGGAGAGAAGTACTGAGCAGCTTAATAACAAAAGACTCTGGAGGAGGAGGATGACTCGGGTCTTCAGCCCAAGTGATAGGACGATGATACATCACAATGTAGAAAAGCAGTACACACAGCACTGTAGAGCTGTAATAAATAAGCCATTAATTTTCAATCTGAAAGCTACCATGGAGAAGCAGAGGTGTGGTTCTTGCCATTTCTGAAACCATAAAGTAAGGCTGACCTGCAGAAGACTGCCTGGGTCTAAAGTCCCTGTGTCCCCTCAGGAGCAACTCTCAGAAAGCAGAAGAGGAAGGAAGGCCTAGAAGAGCTACACACGTCTACCCAGGCTCATGCGTTCTGCATGAGAGATACCAGACTACAGTAAGAAGAACTCAGAAATGTCAAGTAAGAACTCTGAAAACAACTCGAAACACCCTCTGGCTTGCTTGTGTAATTTCCCCAGCTACGTAAAGCTCACTGCCAGCAAACCATAGCCAGCCTGACCTTTGCTAGCAGGGGAGGGCGGAGAAAATTTTGCAGATTTACCAACGTGGAGATTCTTTTCTTAATTGTCTGTAAAGCTGATTAGGAATGCCGTATTTCTGGCACATGAAACTGATGTACACTCAGCCAATCCAAAGGAACTCAGCACAAACAAAATGCTACATTGCTACCTTGACCAAGATAAAGCCAACCTCTGAGCATTCATCTCCAAAACAAAGTTACCTAACAGTTCACCAGCCCTCAGGCTTAGGACCTATGGGAGCCCACAGAAGAGTGACAATCCTTTGGATGGAGCTCACTTAGAGTCAGGGCCAGAGACTCTCCAGCACGAGAGATCGGACACTAGGAAAGGTAGCCAGGACAAAACCACCAGGCTCTGGCTAGGCTCGGTAGCCAGGGCCTACCACCATGTCTCCTGGTTCTCCACAGGAGGCAGCAAGTGTGGGGCTGCATGTCAGTGTCAAGTTTCAGCCTCTCCAGGACAGATCTCTTACCTTCAGACAGGGACAAATCATCAGCTGGAGACAGTAGGTCTGCTTGAGAAGCCAGGGCTCCACTCAGATGGGTTGTAATTTGATTCGTCAAGATAACCTGTGAACAGACAGGGAGAAGGAGGAGGGAGGGAGAAGAAAGAGAAAGAAGACCAAATTAATTATTGGCGCTATCAAAAGAAAGACTGTGGTTTAGAAGACTGATAAATACACAGGTAGGAAAACTCCAGCTCTAACTTTCACCAGCTTTATCTTTAGGCCAGAATATCTGGCAAGGCCTAGCAGTCACTTAAAACCCAGAAAACTGAGGAAACAGGCTGACTTTTTTCAGAAGTTAAACCGCTAATCAATTCTTTCTAAATGCTGAGTAAATCAGTACTGAGAGGTGTTACTATGTTAGTTAAATAACAGAAGGCTAACCACAATTAACACACACACGTACATGTTTTATCAAACTTGAACTTTTAAAATTATATCTATAACCTAAGATATTGCTGGTGCCAAATAAAAGTAATATTTTAAAATTTGGATGCCTATGACTCCCTCCCTTGTTAGCTCAAAAGTCAGGGTTTTACCTCCAAATTTGTGAACCAGGAATAAGTTCGTCTTTAAAGAAATAACATTTTAAAAAATTAGTTAAATTTGAACAAAAGAAGCCCAAAGTTTCACTTTGTATTTAAAATACAATTAACACAATCCTACCTATACAAAATAAAGTTTATAACATTTAAAATTCCTGGAAAGGACCCTAAAACTACCTAATTCACATGGTCCATTGCCATGCAACATTTTCACATTTGTTACGGTCAAGACACTATTTCCTTAAAAAAATCTTCATTTATAAAATCTACCTTATTGTTTAGAAACCTAAAAGAAGAATAAATACAAGTTCTCTTCTGGAAAACTGTAACATGATGAACACCACAATCATTTCCCAAGGTTTGACTGTTCCTACTATAGGTAGAAATTGTGAGCATCTCAGCCATCAGAGGATACAGTCTCCTGAAAAGGGCACTTGGCATTTAGTACACAATTCAGCACCTGGACTATGTATCGAGCAGGACTGTGTTGGTCTGAATCAAGGGCAGCTATGGTTTTGTTGCCACCTTGACTTGAGCAGAAGTGGAAATAATCTCCATTCATTATGACCCAGCTTTTCAGCCACACCTCTGTCACTGTCTCCTGAATGGACCAGTGACACATTATAAATCCTCTGCCAATGGCAGCTTAATTGAGGGCTGAGAGGGAACAGGATGGCAAGGTCAGGTAAAGAAATGAAATACTCTAACAGCAAAGACAGCCTTTGAAGGTCTTTGTGTGTTCACAGGGCTCATGGGTCCCCAGTCACTCTGCAGCGAAGATCAGACATGGCAGGGCTCTACTTGGTGTTTGACTACTTCCCATTTGGACTGGTGAGAATCATAGTCTTCAATTAAAAAGGCTGCAAATGGTCAAGTCCCTGCTTGAAACTATTATTCACCTATAAGAGTATGAAGAAGGACTTCTGTTCACTCCTTGCTTTATAATATAGGATATGAGCTTTGGAGTTCAATAAAACTAGGTTCAGATTCTGACTTTGACACTGACCCTTGAGTTTCATTTGTTCATAGGTAAAATAACATCTGCCATACAGAATTATTATGAACATTAAATAAGATAATCAACGAAAGGTCCTTATAGTATCTGGCACACAGTAAGGCAGAGCCTATAGGTGTGTTCCCCTCTGAAGCAATCAGGAGACTTGAAAACTATACTCTTATAATAATAACTTATCAAATACTATGGCAAGTTATAAATAGAGTATTAACACTATTTGATTTCCAAAAATGAATTCTGACAGATGCATCAAAGGGGCTTCCCTGCTGGTAAGTGGAAACCATTTTTGTTACTGTTATTATTTCTTTAAGGATGAGTCTAATAAATTAGTATATGCCACATATTTCAGAAAATTGATACTAATAATATAACACAAAAGCACAATTTTCTACATCAAGGTATACTTTGTTCCTGATCATGTCTACCAAATCTAGCCCTCCCTAAGTTTTATCTAATTGCAAATAATTTCTGTAAAAATTTCAGGAAGAAAAAGAAGCCACTATTTAAAAAAAGGCCAATAAGATACTGACATTGTTCTGAAAATACTATCTGCTTTATCTACCAATGAACAAAATAATGTGTCTGAATGTCCTAGTAAAAAAAAATTGTGATACTTCTGAGAGATCTAAATATGTCAGTTATAATTTTTATGTGACTCTTCTAAAATGATGGCTTGGTGAAAATGACTAGGACTCCAGTGATATGGTAACAGTAATGAGAAAAAAATTTACTAAATACCTGCTGTGAAAAGTCTGTCACCACATAGCTAGGGGAAATCAAGAGGTAAAGGCACTGCATGTCTCTAGAAACCAACAAATTAAATGATAAGGTGTTGACTAAAATACTTAGACCACTTTTTCTCAATTTGACTATTATTTTACTGGTCCTGTAATGGAAACTTGTACTGAGATGATGGTTTTATTGTACACAACTAATGAAATGATACCCTGCAGAACCTAAAACCAAACTACAGATGTACTTCAAAAGATATCCACCCTCATTTCCACTTCTGATGAAAGAGTAGATGGGGAAGAAAACATTTTCACTCCCCAATGGCAAAAGAACAAACTCCTAGCTGGTTTTCCTAATAATCCTCTCCCTTTTAATTATCAGTCTTCAAGCCAAATCACCAAAGAGATGCAGAGCAACCAAACTTAGGGTTTGCTAATCATGTCATCTTCCTGAATTGCTGTGGTTTCCTAAATCTGTGTTCAGCAAAATGATAAAATGAACACATTTCCAAAAGCATCGATTACAAGTAATCACAACTTGGGCAGAGCCTATGGGTGTGTTTCCCTCTGAAGCAATCAGGAGACTTGAAAACTATACTCTTATAATAATAACTTATCAAATACTATTGCAAGTTATAAATAGAGTATTAACACTATTTGATTGCCAAAAATGAATTCTGACGGATGCATCAGAGAGGCTTCCCTGCTTCTTTGCTCCACTGGAAAGACTGTGGTGTCTGATCCTCAGTACTAAATTTGTACAAGAGCAGTTTGCACAGTTAGGACAAGGGCTTTGCATTCAGACCCGAGTTCTGATCCTAGGCTCTACCATTTACTAGCTGTGTGACATTGGACAGTTTCATAACCTTTCAAGATATAATACTTAACTCACAGGCTTCTGAGGATTAAACTGGATAATATATGCAAAGTCCTTAGCACAGTACCCAGCCTGTGGTCACTGTTACCCCCACCATTGTCACTAGTTATCCTCTGCAGATTTATACCTTGCTTGCTTAGAAAGAAAACCCAGACCTGCTTCTCTTGTATACAGCCTATAGCTTGCTGTTGAAAAAAACAAATATTTGCTCAAAATATTTGTTCAAAAACAATTTAAAAACTTAATTGAAAGTGCATATGCTATTTTGGGGCCTAAAAGTATAGCTTATGGAAAACATACAATTCACCCTCACTGCCACCAAGCCCAATCCAAAGGCCAGAGTGAGACTCTTGGACAAAGAAAAAGATATATTTGAAGCCAGAAGTAGACAGAATTTAGCTTAATCAGCTTCTTCTCAGGAAGACTACTACCCACAGACTAGGAGAGGGGGTGAGGGGGACAAGAAACCCTGTAGATTATATCAAGTAACTACTGTATTGACAAATCTTTATGTACAGAGAGACCACTGACTCCCAAGGATTCCCTGCCCTGCCTCTTGGCTACTGGGTGTGTATGAAATAGCCCCTCAGGGAATGTCAATAGACTTTGATTCTCATTTGTAATGCTTCCTCCCAAGGCAAAATGGGGGGAAATTTCTCCCTTCAAAGTCCTTCACAAACCATGCCTGGGGTTGCGTAATCAATCTTCTCTAAGTGCACCCTGTTCATTCCTATTTAACCCTTCTGTGTACTGTGTACAACACCTATACTCAATTTAAATGCAGGATACAGATTCATAAACAACCCAATAACTCTGCTTACACCAAGAACAGGACTTGCACACTACAGAAAAGATATGGATGGGAGCCAGTTAAAAATGAGATGAGCTGGTAAGGTGGATGGCTGGGAAATTGATATTGTTTTGGTCAGAAGGCAAAGGGTCCTGGCATGAAAAAACCACTCCCTCCACACACACAAACAAAAATATGATTCATTTCCACAAAGTATTAAAAAAGTAGATTAAGATAGCAAACACCTTGAGTTAAGAGGGTAGAAACAGAATGAGCTGGTCATCAGCCACAAGGGTTAGGGGATTGGGCCAATTTGGTCTGACTTTCTGCTAGTCTGTGTGTCTAGTACAGTTCATCTGCCTCAGTTGACCCATCTTTCTTCCACTATGCCATGACTAGACTTATACCCAGGCTACATCCAAACCCTACTTGAGCTTGCTGCTCCTGGCTCAGGATACATTCTGCCTTAAGAAGCTATTGTAAACTGGGTTCGGTGGCTCAGCCTGTAATTCCAGCACTTTGGGAGGCTGAGGTGAGTGGATTGCCTGAGCCCGCAGGTTCAAGATCTGCCCGGGCAACTTGGCGAGACCTCATCTCTACAATAAATCAAAAAAATTAGCCAGGTGTGGTAGTGCGCGCCTGTAGTTCCAGCTACTTGGAAGGCTGAGGCAGAAGGATCGCTGGAGCCCAGCAGGTGAAGGCTGCGGTGGCCAGGAGCAGCCACTGCACTCCAGTCTGGGTGACAGAGTGAGACTCCAACTCAAGAAAAAAAAAAAAGAAGCTATTGTATACGTCTAGTCTAATCTACCTTACACTGAAGGATTAGAAGTATCTTTATGGAGCTCTCTGTGAATAGCCATTTTGTATATTGGAGACCACCACGAATACTAGAATGTGGTGGACAGAGAGAAATAGTGACAACCCTAGAGAAATCAGAGTGGGAAACTGCCAGCTTTGAAAACATAGCCTTTGATGGAAGAAGCTCATTTTACTTGACTCTTTGTAGATGACAAAGAAGGAGTCTGTGGTCAGCCAGGGATAGCATAGGCTAGAATGTGACATCTGGCCCTGTTTGGTCAGCAGGAGAGGTATTCACGGTCATCGAAACAATAACTCAAAATTGACAAGTCAGAGTTTGTTAAGGACCCAAGAGTATGACAGATGCCATCATTTAGCTTTCTGTGGGGACAGGCAAAAGGCAAATTTTGTAATCCTTGCCTTTCACTGAGTGAACAGGAGTCATCTTCCTACATTAATAGTACAGCTAAGAAGAGAGGCCCATCCAGGCCTCCCTGCCAATTCTCCCTCCTAAGGCAACATGAGGGAGAGGAGAGGGGAGGGGAGAGGAGGGGAGGGGAAGGGAGGGGAGGGAACTCTCAGCCCAGACCCACTGACAGGTCATGACTTCTCCAGGCCTTAAGATCCTGGTCTAGAGTATTCCTCTATAAATAAATAAACAAAGGAATCTGATGTCCAGATTCTATCAGTTCTAGAATAAAAAAACTGGTATCCAGCCCGCTATTACTATTTTGAAGGACTGCATGATCATTGTTTTTTGGGAGAATCTGAAAGACTGTGGGGGACCTTCCTTTTGAAATATTTGTAGTAGAAGCCGGGCTCGGTGGCTCAGCCTGTAATCCTGTGCCTTTGGGAGGCTGAGGTGAGTGGATTGCCTGAGCCGTGGGTTCGAGACCCACCTGGGCAGGAAAGACCTCATCTCTACAATAAAATCAAAAAATTAGCCGGATGTGGTAACGCGCGCCTGTAATTACGACTACTCGGAAGTCAGAGGTGGAAGGATCGCCGGAGCCCAGCAGGTCGAGGCTGCGGTGGCCGGGAGCGGCCACTGCACTCCAGTCTGGGTGACAGAGTGAGACTCCAACTCAAAAAAAAAAAAAGAAATATTTGTAGTAAAAGGACCAAACTTCAAGAAGACACAGTGTAGGAGTCAAGTAGCCTTTTATTTCTGCTGTGCAGTTCTGGGAATTCTCCTTACTCCTCTGTACCAAAAAGTGTTGAGTTCACAACATACAAAGAGAATGAATGCATCATAACTGCTAACATAGCCGGCAGGCTGCTAAGAACAAATATTTACTATGTTTCAACTCACACTCCATGCTGTGCTCAAAACTCCAATACTGCCTTGAGTCTCTTCATCCCCAACCCTAAGAAATCTACCCTACATAGAACTGACTGGCAGTGGCTGAGGAGGAAACGAGGGAAAAAGAACGAGGGAGACAAGTTGAAAGAATTTGTGTTTATGGTGAGAATACTTTTGATCTTAATAAAAATTTACACTGAAAGATGGTCAAAATGCTACTCTGTAACAAGCCCAATCTTGTGACAAGAGTTTTTTGGACTCTGACACTAATAAACAACCATACATCAAGTACAGCAATAGCTTCGGCTTCTATGAAAGTCATATGTGAGGCAATCCTATGTGAATTCTGTCAGTCTTGTTGCTGGTTTTCAGTGGCCCTGATACATATGGCTGGTCATTTCTGAGGCCCATAAGAAGTTCTGAGACTGAAGGTCTTCACGGAACTCATGTCTACATGTAGCAAAGTTGAAGGGTAGCCTGGGCCAGAGGAATCACACAGCTACCTCAGGCACCTCAGGGGCATTTCTGTGCCCATAAAAATACCTGCTTTCTTCTCCCTCCCACTCCTTGGCAGAAACCTGCCACAACCTAACACAGAGCATCAGGAAGTTTCCAGATCATATTAACTGGGCCAGAAGGGCTAGGTGCAGCAATTGTCCTGATGTTTCCAGCTTCTAGGTGAACAACAGCCCTGGATAATGTGGGCAGCCAGAGAAGGTGCGGTGGGAAGTGGGACAGACACAGCCTCCACTCACCTACTGCCAGCACTAGACCTAGTGCTTCCAAAGAGACAAGGCTCTACCTGTCACCTGCTCTCAGGACAAAGTTAATCTCTCCTTTTTGTACTAAAAAGGGTCTATATGCTTAAGGCATAGTTTTAAAATATATTTTAAAAGTATTTTAAAGTGTATCTAAAAAGTATTTTTGTATCTGTAATTATCTCAATTGCTAGATATGATAGGGACCTAGCCTTTCTGTCCAAACAGAGGCCTGGGACAAGTCAGAAATTTGAGTTTTAATGCTGGTTCAGTTAAGGGTTGCTGAATGCCTTGCTTTTAAGGAAACAGAGGCCGGAACTTTCCTGTGAGAAATAGTTCAGGTCCACTGAGTCCTTTCATCTCCAAGGCTTGAGAGAAAGGCCCTTGAGTGGTTTGCCCCATGCTGTCCTCCTGCCCCCAACCATGACGGTGTCTGCCCAACCCGTCTGCTGTGGCAGGAGCTGGGCGAGACGCAGACAGGAGAGAGAGGAGGGGTGAGGCAGGGAGGACAAAAGGCAGAAGGAGAAGGGTAAGGACAGGACAGGTCCTCCCAGAGCCGACCTTGAGCTCCAGACTCATGCCACCCCCTGCTCCACGCTCTGCTCGTCTACTTCTAGCTTCAGAAAGTGATACCCAATATCTATTGTGAGAAAAAGTCAGATCACATAGTCTGGAGTTTGAGCGTCACAAAAACAAATCTGGTTTTACCATTTGCTGGTATAGATTGCCAAGCTCTTGAAAATTACAAATCATTCCATGATGAAAAAAAAATCTTGTTGTTGTTTTAACTTCAACTCAGAAAATATCAACTGTCAGTTCTAGATTTTAAAAAACTGGTAATGTTTTGGTATACAGTCTGCTATTACCATCTTGAAGGTCTCACGATCATTGTTTTCTGGGAGAATCTGAAAGACTGTGGGGGATTTTCCCTTTGAAATATTTGTAGTAAAAGGACTAAACTTCAATTGGACTTGAAGAAAACACAGTATAGGAGTCGAGCAGCCTTTTACTTCTGCTGTGCAGTTCTGGGAAATTCTCCTTATCCCCTCTATATCCAAAAGTGTTGAGTCCACAACATATGAAGAGAATGAATGCATCATAACTGCTAACATAGCCGGCAGGCTGCTAAGAACAAATATTTACTATGTTTCAACTCACACTCCATGCTGTGCTCAAAACTCCAATACTGCCTTGAGTCTCTTCATCCCCAACCCTAAGAAATCTACCCTACATAGAACTGACTGGCAGTGGCTGAGGAGGAAACGAGGGAAAAAGAACGAGGGAGACAAGTTGAAAGAATTTGTGTTTATAGTGAGAATACGTTCGATCTTAATAAAATTCACACCTTTTACTATCAACCCTGAGGAAAAGTGTCCTCTGGACTTCACTGTGAAACTCATAGGCAGACCTGGAGAGAGGAGTTCAGCCTCAGGAAATGTGGGTGGAGGAAGTAAGAAGATCCCCCTCAGCTCTGCACAAACACACACGCTCTCAGTCACGGATGGACTGAGGGCCATGGTGCTTCCACTCTGCCACAGTCACTGCTACCAAGTGCAAAGGAAACACATGGGGCAGGATTGTCGGCCCTTTGGCACAAGAGAACGCATGAGGCACTCGGGGCAGCTTTCCGGGTAGTTTCTGGAGTACACATGTAAGGAAGTACACAGTGGATCCCGTGGGTGGCTATGCTGCTGCAGACACAGGTGTGGAGAGCTCAGTTCCATGGGGTGTGGGTTCCACTGGCCCCAAAGGCTGAGGCTAGCACGTGTCGGTTCCAGGGCTTAGACGGGCCAGCAGTTGTAAGGAGGCCACAGACAGTGAGCTGGCGTGCTGTTTCCACCTCGGCCACACCCGCAGCATCCTGTCAGAGACCTTGGGCCACCGCAGGAAGTCACACATGCCACTGGCGAACGGCAACAGCACAGTCACAGTGGCTCCCAAGGGGGATTCACCAATGTGTGCAGTTTTGCAGTCAGCATGGGGCCAAGAGGGTCTCTGGCCAGCCAGGCCTTGGGGAGGGGTGAGGCCAAATGTCAGCCGACTGAGGTTCACAGGGACGTGGAAGAGACTGTCCCAGCCGCCTTAGCACACTGTGCGTTTCCTGTGGCCGGGTGGCCTTTGTGTGGAGTTTGTTGGGTTGTCTTCACCCACTCTTTCGCCACCACCCACGGAGCCCCGTGGAAAGGCAGGGGAAGTGAATTTCCAACAGCTCCCCAAGTTTCTGCTGACCTTTTTAGGTGTTTTTGCGACTTGACAGTGCTCTCTCTTCATGTGTGTTCCTGCTCTGGGGATTCCCCTCCCTTTGATTTGCAAAGAGAATTAGATAAGACACAGCTTTGCTATGTCCATCACAGAGGCTGGTGCTCACTGGCTTCCCCTCCTTAGACTTATTTGAGACCAAGAAAACAGTTCTGTTGAGTCACTTGCTCCCTGGGAGTCTGAAAATATGGCTTTTGGGGGAGTCCAACCTGGTCAACACCCAACGCTGAGACTGCCAGCCCCAGCTACATCTCCAGGGCTTATACTCGAGGGGCGGAAGCAGAGAGCCTCTGGTCTCACCATCCTCTGAGGTACCTCTTCGTGTCTCTGAGCCACCAGCTCAAACGGCACCCTAGCCACCAAGGGCTTGCCAAACTCAATGAGTGCTCAGGTGCAACCGATTCTATCCCCTGTGGCATGAAACAGGAGCAAACAAAAGGTCAAAAGTCTGCCTAGGAACAAATTCCCAAGCCAGCTGCCTCATAGGATATACTTTTGAATAAAAATTATTTATTTGATGTCCTCAAGGAAGGGCTATTGTATAAGGCATTATTTTTAAAAGGAGGTGGGGGCGGGAGCTGAAGCAATGCTGTCTGTGTCCACACTTGAATAAATGACATCGCTATAGATAAACGATAATAACCTACAGTTGAACAGAGTCATCATAGAAGAGGCATAAGAAGGATAGATCCAGAATGAATATAATAAAATGGCTAAATATTTACAAGGTGAGCAGGGGTGAGCTTCCATCATGGTCACCAACAAGCGACTTCTAATCATGTGCATTAACAGGCCCATTAAAAAGGGTGCCCTGGCCAAGGGAAGAACACACTTGACATACAGGCCCTAATGCCAGATGATGAACAGGTTTTGTCTCTGATCCCCACTCTGGTGGCTTGGAAATGGCCACCAGGGTCACTGCCCGGAGAGGAAATGCGAGGCTGTGTCAGAGCTCGGAGTTGCAGGAAGGGATGGGGAGGCACGTGCACCGCACATTGGCTAAACTCACCTGGCTGTGGGTTGTACCCTGTTTTTTCTTCCTGTGTTTTTTCGGGTGGCTATTTGTCACCTGTCATCCAACATCTTAACGAGAATAATGACACTATTTTACATGTCCATGGTGCTTTATACTTTCCAGAGCATGTTCACAGGTCTTAGATAATGCTCACTGCAGAGTGAGGGAGGCTAAGAACTTGCTGGAACATCAGTTATGGGTTAGGAGGGTGGGCTCTGGAGTCAGACCCCCTGGTTTCCATCTCAGCTCCTTCACCTGCTGGCTGCAGGAACCTACTCTACCCCACTCAGGGAGATTATTAATCGCTTCATGTCTCACTTTCTTCTACTGTATAATGGCAAACTTCCTTGGCTGAGGATAAACAATTTAGCATATAAAGCACTTAAGACAGTGTCTAAGCCGGGCTCGGTGGCTCAGTCTGTAATCCCATGCCTTGGGAGGCTGAGGTGAGTGGATTGCCTGAGCCCACGGGTTCGAGACCTGCCTGGGCAACTTGGTGAGACCTTATATCTACAATAAATCAAAAAAAATTAGCTGGGCGTGGTAGCACATGCTTGTAGTTCCAGCTACTTGGAAGGCTGAAGCGGAAGGATCACCAGAGCCCAGCAGGTTGAGGCGGTGGTGGCCGGGAGCGGCCACTGCACTCCAGTCTGGGCAACAGAGTGAGACTACAACTAAAAAAAAAAAAAGAAAAAAAAGACAGTGTCTAGCACCTGATCGGTGCCTAACAAACATCACCTTTCTACTTATCATTGTACACACTCCAATTCTTCCAGTGGGAAATTGAAGCTGTGACATTCTCATTCTCATCTTTCTATTTCGCATGGTTCTCATCCCCACCCCAAATGTCCCAGCCTGAAATAGCCTCCCTTACTCTTCTTTAAGTTTCCATCTTTTAGGGGCCAGTTCATGTACTACCTCTTCCACGAAATCTTTTCTAGCTAGTATACCACCAACTGATCTCTCAGTTCTTAAGACTCCTACTTTAGAATCAGTACCAAGGAGTTTAGAACAAGATTTTTTCTCTAAGGATGTCACATGTGTTCTTCTCTATTTATGGTGTGGGTTTCATGAGATTTCATGTGTCTATGCATGCCTGACATCACTCTGAAGGAGTGAAGGGGGAAGAGAGGAAACGGACACTGGCCAAGCACTTTGTACACATCAGACACCGTACAGCTGCTTTGGATATAGGGGCTCACTTCCTCCTCACAACTCAGTGAGGAGAACATGATTATCTTAGTTCTGAAGATAAGGAAACTGAGGTTCAGAGAAGTTGAGACATTTTCTGTGATCAAACAGCTGGCACATGGGAGAATCAGACTCAAATCAGGTCTGCCTGTCTCTCGTCTACCAGATAAAAAGTTCCCAGCATGAAAACTCACAGCCTCGTGGCTACATGTTGATGAATTTCTTCAGAACAAGGCATTTGCTGATATCAGATTGACCAAGTCCCATGTAGTTTAATGCAAAATCATATATTTTTAAAAAGCTGTACAGAATGTTTAAGTGTGAGACAAATCTTCAGCAGCAAGAAACCAGTCAACACTTAGAATTCTATTTGTAGAGTTGGAAACGCTGAGTTTCCAGGCTTGGGGGAACCACGCTCCAGCAGGTACAGCAAGGGAAAGGACACAGACTCCTAGGTTCTATTTCTGTCTTGGCCACTAATCACTCTGCTAATATTTTCACTTCTGCTGAAACGTGATGATGAGAGTTTCAGAAGAAAGGTTGTCACATAACAGAATAAGAAAGGGCACTTAGTTGGTTAAAGGTAAGGTCATAGACAGCACTGGGCTGTCTCATAGGAGTCCATAGCTGGCACCAGTTCCATTTAGACATCTGTCTTCCCAGCTTCACTTCAACCCGTGGAGAGCACTAGGTCTGGAACAATCCTTAGCTATAAATGATAACAGTATCTATGTTTTTAAGTCCCCCATGGCAGCTATTTTTAGTTTACTTAGGATCCATTGAACATTTAAGAAATTTGTTCTTTTTTTCCTACTTGAAATGATGTTTGCATTTATTTTTCCGACTGGTTACTCTGTACAATGGTAGTGAAAAATAAAGAGAAAATACATTAGTTCTTTTTTTTTTTGAGTTGGAGTCTCACTCTGTCGCCCACACTGGAGTGCAGTGTCCGCTCCCAGCCACCACAGCCTCGACCTGCTGGGGTCCGGCGATCCTTCCGCCTCAGCCTTCAAAGTAGCTGGAACTACAGGCGCGCGCTACCACACCTGGCTAATTTTTTGATTTATTGTAGAGATGAAGTCTCGCCAAATTGCCCAAGCGGGTCTTGAACCCATGGGCTCAGGCAATTCACTCACCTCAGCCTCCCAAAGCGCGGGATTACAGACTGAGCCACCGAGCCCAGCTACGTTAGTTCTTAATAGACTTGGAAACCAGCTCATGACTTGTACTGATGTCTCTGCATCTGGATGTAGCCCAGGCCGCGTGGTGAAGACACAGCTGGGACAGAAGTGGCAGGGGTAGAGGTATGTCCTTGATCTTTGAGGTCATCCAAAAGTTCAGGCCGTTTAACGACTGGTCACTCGAGAGGGTTTGTAGCTGTCCTTGCAGTCCCTCACGGTGTACCATGATCCCTTTGAAAAAAGGAGACAGAACCTGTGGGCAGTGACTATCCACTTCTACATACCTACAGTCCCATTGACTTCAGAATCCTGGGGCTGTGAGTAAGCAGGAAGACTTCCTGCTCCCTCGAGGCCTGGAAAGGGGTCACGGCTGAGCACAAATGCCCAGCTGCTTTGGAACGAGAGGACAAGCAAGTCATTTTCTGTCTGGTTATTGACAACACAGTGTTCTTCTCACGGGCTCCCCCTGCCCTCCCCAGGACCACACTGAAATGACTAAATCTGCCTGTTGCTCCAGTGAATCCAGTCAAATAAGGCAATTCTCTTTAAGTTTGTGGTCTCAACTCCTTGTTGGTTTATTGCAAAATTAAAAGGCACACAGAGTAGAACCATCAATCAGTAACCAGCAGAGGAATAAGCTCTTTGTGGAATGTACTGAGAAGCAGGAAAGAAGGGGAAAAAAATGAAAAGAAATCTCATGAAATGGTCATTTGTTAAGAGAACAGAGGGGAAAAAAATCTGTATTTCACATGCAGCATCATTTTGGAAAAGTCTTATTAAAGGTTTCCTATCTCACTAGGAGAGCAGGCATAGGAATGTAAACAAAAATCCCTCAAAATGATCTGCCATGTATTAGTGCTGGTTTCTTGTGGGGTTTTGCTGTATTCCATAGACACAGCCAGGGATCATGGGCCCAAGGGCTGGAACAGTAGGCTCAGGACCAGGAGAAGGAGAGGAGAAGCCAGTTGTTTATTACAAAATAAACACACAAACATACCTGGCTCCTTCAGCCCTCTACCCCAGGCTGATCTTCCCTTAGCATCCCTTAATATAAAGTTAAAGCACGCAGTGCCATGTCTCATTTGAAATTTTTAATAAATGTTATTTGGCCAGGTGTGGTGGCTCACACCTATAAACCCAGCACTTTGGGAGGCCGAGGTAAGAGGATTGCCTGTGTCCATGGGTTCAAGACCAGCCTGGGCAACTTGACGAGACCGCATCTCTACAATAAATAAAAAATAATAATAATAACCAGGCATGGTGGTACATGCCTTGTAGTTCCAGCTACTTGGAAGGCTGAGGCGGAAGGAACGCCTGAGTCCAGCAGGCCATTGATGGGGTAGCCGTGAGCATGCTACTGCATTCCATCCTAGGCAATAGAGTGAGACTCCAACTCAAAATAAATAAATAAACAAATAAAGTTATCTGATGAGGGTAAAAACTGAAGAGCAATCTGTAGTCTAGGCAAAAGTTAGCATTTACTGGGTGCCAAACACCATGCTCAGTGCCCTATTTGCATGCCTCCTTTAGTCATCACCTTTAGTCATCACCGCAACCTGTGAGGTGGGTGACATTATTCCTCCTTTAAGGATAAAGGTATTAAGTAATTTGCCTAGCTTGCAGCAAGCAGCAATGTCAACGTGACTGAAAAATCACTTCTTTCAACTATAGTCATCATTCCAAGCATGGCACCAGGAAAACTATTGTATGGCATTCTAAATTCTGCTGGAAGAAATGAAATAGTATCGAAAATAGCATAATGGTAACTCACCAGCCCTGTGTCTACCTTGCACATTTTTTTTTCTCAAGGTAAGTTTCTTCTCTAGGACAAGTATTCTTGCCCATTTCACAGAAGAGAAAAGCAAGATGCCAAGAGGTGTAGGAAACTGCTTGCACTGGTTCTCAATGTGGCAGGATGCAGTCTTTGAAATAACATGGTGATGGGGAGGAATCCTTTATATTGCTTTAGAATAATGAAGGACACACACACACACACACACACACACACACACACACACACACACACGGGGACTCAAAAAGCCCCAGAATTTATTTATGAAAAAATTGTGTATTCTGACATGTTTAAACTTCAATCACCTTCAAAATACTCCCTGTTTGGTGCAATACACCTATCAAGACGCTTTTTCCATTGCTCAAAACAGCTTTTGAACTTGTCTATTTTGATATCATTAATTAGTGCTTCTGCCGTTTTTGTTTCACCTCTTCCATATCACTTCCAAAACATTTCCTTTTGGGAACTTTTTTCATTCAGGGAAACAAGGAGTACGAAAACCATGGGATATGGGGTTAGACCTGGGTTTGGATCCATTTATATGCTGCAAACTTTAGGCAAGTCACCTTTCCTCTCTGATGTGGAAAGAGATATAATATATACCTTATCGCTGGTGATAAGGAGGTTCAGATGGGATTTTATATTCATATATATGTGTGTAATACACACACACACACACACACACACACACACACACAGAAGGGGGGACCCCAAAACACCAGAATTATCTTTTGGAGGGCAGGCCCCTTGTAGTATAGGCTTCCCCCGCTAGGTAAGTGTATCTGCCAGAAAAAGGCAGACTAATGGTAAAAGAAGAACTTCCATGAGAAAGCTGGGTCTCAATGATTTTCTGAAGCAAAAGATGAATTGCTCATGAATTGTGATGGCCAATGGAACTGGATTTTGGCTTCACTTTTTCCCCTTTTTTTCTATATAGGTCTTCACTGTTAGCATTAGAGTCTGTGCTGGTTTTGTGGGTGGACATCTGTGACTAATGTGATTATTTTGTAATATGTTATTACAAAACAAACACACAATCATAACTGGCTCCTTTAGCCCTCAACCCAAGCTGACCTTCCCTTAGCATCCCTTTATTTAAAGCACCCAGTGCCATGTCTTGTTTGGAATTTATAATAAATGCTATTTGATGAGGGTAAAAACTGAAGAGTAACCTATAGTCTAACGAAAAAACCTCACATTTATTGGGTACCAAATGCCATACTCAGTGTCCTATTTATATACCTCCTTTAGTCGTCATTGCAACCCAGTGAGGTGTTGGTTATGGTTTATTAGAAGTGCCCCCTTCGTTCATTCAGCCAAAGAGTCTCCAAGAGAGGACAGTGGAAGTAAGAAGACACAGAAAGGCACATTTGGGACGAGGTAGGTTCAGAGCAAGACTGAAAGGAGGTTATACATAGGGCTTTTCTCGCCAACATCCACCATGTTCTCTCTGTCCTGAGTACCCCATGGACTTTGTACACTCATCCTTCCCCGTACTGCTAGAGTGGGACTCCCTCTTAGATCTTCTTTCCACAGCCAGTACTACTTTGGAGGGTTTTGAGAACCCCAGACGTCATCCCAGTACCATCTACTACTACTCATAAATCTATACTGTCCTTTCTTCCCTTCCCTCTTTCTGACGACCTAAGTCTTAAATAAGATTCACAGGTGACTTTTGCTATAGTACTTTGTGTTTGTATCAGGGAGAGCCCCTACTGACACACCGGTTGTTCTAAAGCAGTGATTCTAATGTGGTGGAGGTGGGTTTGGAATCTAGTTCTTCTGACCCCAGCTCCATATTAATTCCCCTACACATTCTTTTTCTTCTGAAACAGCAACTCTGGCTCTACATCGGACAGATGCTCCTAAACTTACTGGAAGTATGGTTGAAATATATGCTGAATAGCTGACCAAAAACAATTATACAAATAATTTAATTATTACAATTAAAATGTTAATAAAATATTTATTAAATATTAATTATGTTTACAACAAAGCAAAGATTAGAATGATATTTTTCTGTTAAAAAAAGTAAAATGAGTACGTGAATGAACTCCAGTGAAAGGGAGCAAATAATCCTTGTTCTAAGAGAGATGAAAAGAGATCTCTGGGAGTCTGGGAGATGGAAGAGATGATTTCTCACTGGGGGACTCAGGGAGGGTGTCTTTGATCTGGGTCTTGAAAGAAGGGCACAATTGGAACATTAAGAGTTATGTGGAAGGCCATTTCAAAAGGCAGACGAGGCCCCAATATTATTAAGAATTTGGATCTGCTGAGTATTTCAGAGGAGAACCTTAAACTCTGGAATACTAGAAGTCCCTAACAAGGTGAGCAATCTGTCTTTTTCTACAACAAAACAGGCATTTATAGCAGGGATTCATGTGTCTCTAAAAGGAGCTCATTGAAAAGCAAGCAAACAGGCCCCTCGCTGACACACCAAGAGGACTTCCTTCCATCATATGCCTCTTGTGCCTATGTGGCCAACCTTTCAGGAAGGGGAAGCAAGGTATCTCTACAATCTTCTCCTGCCACTGAAGTGGGTCCTACAGGATAGCTTCTTGCAGTCAAAACAAAACAAAACAAAAAGTCAAGCTGAGAGGGTCTAAGGGTATGTGTGTGTGGAGCTAAGTTTCAAGCTGTATTTAGAAGCTTAAAAACTGCTAAAACACATCAAAGGGTAGCAGGCCCCATTACAGAGGAAAGGAAAAGCACTAATTCATATACAACAGAGTTTAGGAAAAATCTTTATGAAAGACTTCTTAGCAAACTAGGGAATAAAAACTAAAACAAAACAACAACCAAAAAGTCCTCAAATGACTGTGTGTCATCAGAGCCCATGCCGGTAGCTGTCTTCTCATTCCCTCACAGGCAAGAGACCCCATCAGACTCAGTTCTCCTACGCTGGAGAAAGGAGGCATTATAAACCAAAGCAGAGTCCCCTTACTTGTTCTGCTGGTTTTTTTTTTTTTTTAGTTCAATTTTTAGCCAGTTACTTTCCAGCATGACTGACAAAACAGCTTTCCACTTTTCCATTATGCTTTGAAAGCCAACAGCAAAGAACAACTAGAGGCTCAAATAAAAATATTAATCAAGCCGGCTCAGTGGCTCAGCCTGTAATCCCACACCTTTGGGAGGCTGAGGTGAGTGGATTGTCTGAGTCCGTGAGTTCGAGACCCACCTGGGCAGGCAAGACTTCATCTCTACAATAAATCAAAAAATTAGCCGGGCGTGGTTGCGCGCGCCTGTAATTCCAGCTACTTGGAAGGCTGAGGCAGAAGGATCGCCGGAGCCCAGCAGGTTGAGGCTGCGGTGCCCGGAGTGGCCACTGCACTCCAGTCTGGGCGACAGAGTGAGACTCCAACTCAAAAAAAAAAGAAGAAGAAAAAAAAAGTTAATCAATGTCACTGTAAGAATGTTACTTTCCTATAAATTTAGTCAGTTATTAGGTAGTACATGAGGGTCACAGAAGCCCCTTGACTCTAACACAGACTTGGAAATGAGGAAAATAAGACGGCCCTCTGGAGTGAAACCACCCAGTGAGTGAGTCAGCACTCACTGGCTCGGAACAGAATCACACAAGGAAAGGACAGAATATGTGTCCCATCAAATAATGGATCTGGACAGTGATCATCAATGGATGCTAACACCAGTGGGCATAAACTGACTTGGGCACAGAAGGACCAAGCTGCCACCATCTGAGCACACTGATTAATTTAGTCACCATTAAAGATGACACACCCAGACATAATTGCCTCATGACACAATAAAATAGGAAGTACTCGTACCACCTACAGAGTATTTTTGCCTTAAAAAAAAAAAAAAGCCAACCTAAATCCTAATCTAATCAAGCCTCCAGCTATAGCCACCAGTGTATGGGAAATATGAGATCTAGAAGAACAAGTTGAGGGACATGGTAAGGAGGCCATGAGCCAGATCTAGAATATGGGGTAGGCTACTCCAGTTTCTTCAAAAAAAATCAGTGTTGTAAAGAAAGGGAAGTATTATGGAATCAAAGAAAGCTAGGGGCTATAATAACCAAATGCATTTGATGAACCTTATTAGATCCTTATTCAAACTAATCAACTGTAGAGGGTATCTTTGAGACAATCAAGGAAATTTGAATATGGGCTGGGCATTAGATGATAGCAATAAATTGTTAATTTTGCTGGGTGTGGTGAAGGCATAGCAGTTATAGTTTTATGTGTCCTTATCAATTTAAAGGCGGGGATGGGAGGGGAAATGTGTGTTCCAGAGAGAAATTCAAAAATACAAACAAGGAAGAGAGAAAATATATTCTTGGCACATTTTTGTAGCTCTGCCACAAACACTTACATTGTCACAGTAATGTAAATATTAGCTAAATATGAAGATATAACCATACTTGAGACAAGGAGGAGAAGAGTAAAACTGAAGGAGAGAATGGTGTAAGTGCTCAACAGCTATCTTCCATAGAAAACATGAGATAACATATAAAATCAAAAAATTAAGAAATAGCAATTCTAGCATATCAGTCAGAAATGTGAGGTTTCACGAGTCATGGACTATCTCCAAACAAAGAGAAACAAACAAACAGAATCATGGCTGAATCACCAAAGAGGGATTTGAAGGGCTGCTTCCAGAGGGTCAAAGGCAGAGAGGAGTGGAGAACTGGGCCAGGGAACTGTCATTTTTGAACTTAAGCATCATACTATTATTAGATTTGTCAAAAAAAATCATGCTTTACTTTGATTAAAAATGAAAAAATATGCATATCAGGAGGATGTGGAGAAGGAGTCGGTTAAAGAAATCTTCTATAAAGGATAGTGAGAGCCCAGTGAGCCCTGAGTGACCCTAGGGGGCACACAGGTCACTTGACAGGCAGATCTGCACTGTGGAGGCAGGACAGCAGCTGATGGGTCTGGCGGCACACACACTGGAATTGTTTGACCCCTCTTGGATCACTTCTGTACTTGCTGAGCAACTGTCCAATAATATGACTTTGCATTGGACTTGCCTTAAAGGAGTACTGAGGCATGCCCATCCAGGGCACAGAACAGCTTCACGTTGCACTGTAAAGTCAATCATTCAAGCTTTGGGACCAAGAACACAGCCAGGTTTCCCTGAATGTGATGAGCTCTTGGCCAAACAGGGACCACCAGGCAAAAACAACTTTGCTAGATTTCCTGGCTATGCCACCAGCTCCACCTATGGGGCTGGCATCACCTCAGGGTCCTCCTCATACTGCCTTGAACAAAATCACAACCGTTGTGAATCTCTGCTATTTCTCTATGTCACCCTAAATAATTGAGAAGCAACCGTGTCTGGCCACTTTTAGGAAGACACAGTGGTCACCTGTGGCTCTTTTCAGGTAAAGATATTCTTCATCAGGGGCTTTCAGAACCCCACAGGATACCAGGGGCAGAAGCTGAAATGCTAATTCAAAATATAGAAAGTGTTCATGAATGTAAAATATCATGGCACTGTTTATAAAGAAAACATAATAGTAAATATTTTAATTGAATACCTCTAAGTGCCCTCTCGATGTAAATTCTAAAGTGTCTTCTCCACGTAATATCTCATTTAATCCTCACAAAACCCTATGGTGTAGGATCATTCTATTTTTCACATTTAATTTGTTTATGAAGTTAGAAAATAAGATACAGGAACCCTGAATAACTTGGCCAGAGTTCCACAAGATGGAGTGAGGACTCAGGGCAGGCCAGCTAGAGGGTCTGGTTTTCAGCAACGGCAAAGTGTTTTGCTGAGACTTATATACAAACAAGCACAGCTGGGAATAGGCGTCTCTCATCTTTTACCACAGGAAGCCAATGGAACCCTGGAGACATTATCATCTCCCAAAACCACAGCCACTAGAGCCAATTCCATTAGCTACTGACCAGCTGATTAGACACCTGAGTTATACAAGCCCCCAGCCATCACCTGGTGGTAAAGAGCTTCTGCGGCAACTAAATCCAAAAACTAAAAAAGTAACCTCTGAAAACCCAACAGAAATAACTGATTACAAGATGAAGAAAGGAGTGTGGCACATAAAATTGTTTGCAGCAAGCCGGGCTCGGTGGCTCAGCCTGTAATCCCGCGCCTTTGGGAGGCTGAGGTGAGTGGATTGCATGAGCCCGCGGGTTCGAGACCCACCTGGGCAGTAAGACCTCATCTATACAATAAATCAAAAAATCAGCCGGGCATGGTAGCACATGCCTGTAATTCCGGCTACTTGGAAGGCTGAGGCAAAAGGAGCGCCGAAGCCCAGCAGGTTGAGGCTGCGGTGGCTGAGAGCGGCCACTGCACTCCAGTCTGGGCGACAGAGTGAGACTCCAACTCAAAAAAAAAAAAAAAAATTGTTTGCAGCATTTTCAAGTTGAAACAAATATCTTACAAAGATAACCTCAGGAATTTGCCTTTCTCCCCCCTGGAGAAGGGAGAATGCACAGAAAATTGCAAATTTGGGAGGTTCCCAGAGGTCTAGTAAAGTTATTTGTTTCAAAGCTACCATTTATTGAACAATAACTACGTGAAGCTAAGCACCTTTCAAACGTCACCATCGTCATCCTCAATCTGCTCAATCCCTCCTGGGGAGTTGGTCAGGCTGCAAAGCACTTAACAGAAATGATTATCTTTTTTAGTCCTGACCACTGTCCTGTGAGGCAGGCCCTAGCATCATACCCCTTTTTATAGATAAAGAAGATGAGCTTAGAGAGTTTATAGAAATTGTACAAGGTAGCGAGACAGCCAGAACTTGAAACCAGAGCTCAGAACCCATATCTACTGGAACACAAAGCCTTGCCTCTTTCTACCATGCTATATCGCTTCATTATTTATCTTTTTGACCTTCACAACATATCTTCAAGGTTTACACTATAATTCTCACTTTACAGATGAGAAAACTGACTCTCAGAGAGAAAGTCACTATCTGAAGACCACACAGCTGGTAAATGGTAAAGCTGGGTTCAAACCCAGGATCATTTCACTTCAAAGCCCAAGCTCTTCATTACTATTTATATTATTGCTCTTTTCACTGAGATATCAGTGCATTCATTCAACAAATATTTTAAAATGCTAACTATGCACCAGGCATATGTTCTCGGCATTTAGGATACGGCGTGAATATAGAAATCCTTCCCTATGGAGTTTATATTCTAGCAGTGGGAAGCAGACAATAAACACAATAAAAGATAAATAGCCGGGCTCGGTGGCTCAGCCTGTAATCCCAGCGCTTTGGGAGGCTGAGGTAAGTGGATTCCCTGAGCCCGCAGTGAGACCTCATCTCTACAATAAGTCAAAAATTAGCCAGGAATGGTAGCGTGTACCTGTAGTTCCAGCTACTTGGAAGGCTGAGGCATAAGGATTGCCAGAGCCCAGCAGGTCGAGGCTGCAGTGGCTGGGAGCGGCCACTGCACTCCAGTCTGGGTGATAGAGTGAGATTCAATTCAAAAAAAAAAAAAGATAAATAATATAGCATTTTAGAAAGTGATCTTGCTACGGGAAACAAACTAGGGGGATGTAGCATAAGGTATGGGACTAGGTTGCAATCTCTAACAAAGTAGACAAGAGAGGCTTCATGGAAAAGGATAAATAGGAATATAGACTTGACAGAGCAGAGGACAGCAGGCATGTGGATATCCAGCCATTTCTGTGTCTCTTCACCAGAAATCAGTAAAGAGAAATCCTCTAACCCTTTTTTTTTTTTTTTTTTTGAGTTGGAGTCTCACTCTGACTCCCAGACTGGAGTGCAGTGGCCGCTCCCGGCCACCACAGCCTCGACCTGCTGGGCTCCGGGGATCCTTCCGCCTCAGCCTTCCAAGTAGCCAGAATTACAGGCATGCGCTACCACACCCGGCTGATTTTTTTGATTTACTGTAGAGATGAGGTCTCACTGCCCAGGCGGGTCTCGAACCCACGGGCTCAGGTGATCCACTCACCTCAGGCTCCCAAAGGCACGGGATTACAGGCTGAGCCACCCAGCCTGGCTTCCTCTAACCATTTAACATCTTATCTCATGTGGAAATACCAAGGAAACAGAAGAGTTAAAAAGCCACGGGCCTTGGCTTTGTACCCTAACTTGCAAAAATGCATACTACAGGAAGACAAGAAAAGATACACACAGCTCATTCACCACTGCAGGTAGGAAATGGTAAGGCTGTGTCTCGGCAGAGGAAAAAAAGGGAGCTAAATATTTTACCTACCAAGTCAGCAGCCTTTCCCAGGCAGTCTGGGTGATGTCTTCATCAAGCTCTCAGTCTACAGATGTTAACATTATGAAACCATTCCCATAAAACTACACTGCATAACAGCCAAAGACTGGCTGAACCCCTGTGACCCAAATGTGATAGCTCCAGAAAAACCAACCAGGCAAGCTATATTATACTTTCCATGAGTACACAAAGCCTAGACCATCCTGTAGGAAGAGCTCACTACTCGGAGAGTTCAGCCTAAGACTGTGGGAAATCACAGAAATAATCTCCTCATCTAAATAGAAAAAGAATTTCTCTATTAGGAAAGATCTGAGAACTCATCCTTCCATTCCAGACATTCTAATAAGGAAGAATTAAAGCTAGACATCGAATTTGGAGGTTTGGCCTCTGTGAATGATCCCCAGTGAACCGTTTTCTCCTTCCAGCTCACAAACATGTCTCACTGGCCATACATGAGGGTACAGCAACACAGACTCTAAAGGGCCACTCCTGTGCTAGGCTGGTCCTTGGGGCACATAACAATGTAAGGGAACTGAAGAAGCGGAATCATCCAGTTGGTCATGGAAGCAGAGGTTGCAAAGCGATTCCCAGGGTTAATGTTAGTAAAATATTACATGACTATTTGAAATTTATGTCTACTTTCGATTTCCTTGTTGACCCTCCGAAAACAACAGTAGTTCTATAATAACTGTTTCCAATGGGCAGTTGTGCATGACCAGAAACTTCTGATCAAGTGAGCAGGTCAACCTAGGACCTTGCTTCAAGGCCTATGCTCCAGCATTGGGTCACAGTGCTTTTCATGGTGCAGGTTCTCAGAGAGAGAGAGAGAGAGAGAGAGAGAGAGAGAAAGGAAACAGCAAGGAGTGGGGATAACTGTAGTTTCAAATCCTCACCGAGTCCACGTATGTACATTGAGCACCCACCAGGGGCCAACAACAGAGAACTGGACTAAGAAAGCCTTTTCCCAGGCAGAAGAGATGGGTATAGAGGTCCTAAGGAGAGAGATACTGGAGATGCCCTCAGAACCCAGCGGCTAGCATGGCTGAGTGTGTGCGAGAGGAGTGGTCTGGGTGGGGGTGGGTCTGGGCCAGGCAGCATTGGAGCCTGGCGCCACAGCCTTGGGTTTGGCTGTGAGGGTGGTGGGAGGCCGCTGGTGGGTTTGAAGCAGATCAACATGATCTGGCTTATGTTTTGTGCTCATTCTGAGGATTTGCACTCCAACATTTAACCTGCCCACCCCTACCAAGGCACAGCTTTTGTGTTCTTTGCAACCTGCTTAGAATATTCATGAGTGTTCAATCCTTCGTGGCCAAAAAACAAAAAGGAGGAAAAATGATCTACCAAAGCTCTTCTTCTTCAGGCTGTCAAGTGTTGGGAGAAGTGGAGAGACTAGAACACTGGGTCCCAGAGACATGGCAGCATGAGAGGGATGACCCCTAAAGGGTCTCACTAGACCTAGGGGTCTTCTCACAGCCCATCTTCTCAAGGTGGCCAGAAGGGGACACCTGAAGGGAGAAGGTGTCTGTCTGATCATACTGTGGCTGTTCCCACTGAATCTCAGCAGCAGCTATAGCACCAAAGCAGAATATTTGTAGCTGGAAACACTTTCAAACAGAATTCCAGTTCACCGAAGGCAGGATGTGGTCTCATTCTATCAGTCAGTAAGTACTCATTACATCTCTACTAAATGCAGGGCAGGAACAAACAAAGATGAAAAGTGTAAATGAAAGACTCAGTGTGCCCTTGAGGATGTGAAAGTCTCGTGGAGAAGATAAAGGAGGAGAGGGACAATATCCACAGTAGTGCATAGAGATAACTTCTTATACACGGCGATATTTAGAGCTGGAGCCAAAACCCAGGTCTTTTGATTCCTGGTTCATCATTGTCCAGATGAACAGTCCACAAAGTCCATGGTTTGTGGTTTTCAATTTGATGTAATGTGAGCAGTACTTCTGCCAGGAATCTATCACTCCTGCTGTCACCCCCAGCAAGACAAAGGGCACCCATAACCAATCACTTGGCAGAATCCACTTCAGCAAGTTCAATCTCTTCCAGCCCACATCAGTTTCACTTCCCTATGGGGAAGCTACAAAATGTACATGGGAGGAAGTGAGAGTGACCTGCTGGGGGTCAGTTGTCTTTTTTGAATATACGCAGTCTACACAATGCTATATGTGCATGCCCAGAGGCAAATGGCAGTGTGGTGTGTGTGTATGTGTGTGCATGCATGCAAGCATGTGTCTACAGAGGGCCCAGGGAGGTATTTCCCAGAATGGTAGGATAAAATTGACCTGGCTTCTCTAGCTAGCAGGAAATACAATTCCCTTTTTGTCATTCAAGGAGAAACGTCAGAACTCTGCTGGCGGCATTATGCTAGTCTCTTCCATCCACTCAATTGCCAATAAAAATGGAATTTAGGGCACTTGCTTAAAACAACAGTGACTAGGCCGGGCGCAGTGGCTCACATCTGTAATCCCAGCACTTTGGGAGACAGAGGTGAGAGGATTGCCTGAGTCTAGGGGTTGGAGACCAGCCTGGACAACTTGGCAAGACCTCATCTCTACAATAAATGCATTTTTAAAGATTAGCTGGGCGTGGTGGCATGCACCCGTGGTTCCAGCTACTTGGAAGGCTGTGGTGGAAAGATTACCTGAGCCTAGCAGGTTGAGGCTGCAGTGGCCATGAGCATGCCACTGCATTTCGGCCTGGGTGACAGAGTAAGACTCCAACTTAAAAAACAAACAAACAAAAAACAAAAAAAAAAACCCACTGATTTATGACAGCAGCTGAGATGCCACATGGAACCTTCCAGCACATTACTTGACATCTGAGTACATGGGAACCATAAAACTGACAATCCCAAACTCAGGGAAGTGGGAGCTTGAATATGAAATAAATTGTTTAAATATGATAAAACATTGTGAAAACAGGAGCTACTAACACTGTTACATTATATTCACACACAAAGTGATATGATTAAGCTGAAGTTAACTCATATACTAGCCAAATAGATCATAATCCTTTACTGTCAGTAGGGAGACACAAAACAATTCTGGGCAAATAAGTCAAATATTTCAAAGAACCTTTCCTCTACATATTTTTTGCTGTTGTTGTTTGTTTTTTTTTTTGAGTTGGAGTCTCACTCTGTTGCCCAGACTGGAGTGCAGTGGCCACTTCCGGCCACCGCAGCCTCCACCTGTTGGGCTCCGGCAATCCTTCCGCCTCAGCCTTCCAAGTAGCCGGAATTACAGGCATGCGCTACCATGCCCAGCTGATTTTTTTTGATTTACTGTAGAGATGAGGTCTCACTGCCCAGGCGGGTCTCGAACCCGCGGGCTCAGGCAATCCACTCACCTCAGCCTCCCAAAGGCGCGGGATTACAGGCTGAGCCACCGAGCCTGGCTTCCTCACATATTTGAGGACTCTCCTTCAAGGGTCTGTATACATACCCAGGAGTTCTGACATAATCCCTCTACCAAATGGCTCACATCTAGAAGTACTGTTCTTTTGATTAATATTAATGTTTGCCAAATAATCAGTCAAATACTACAAACTGATTTGAAAGACTTCTAGAAGACTGATTCTTTCATTTAAATCTCTCAGTGGGAAACATGTTTGTTCTCTTGATATCATTTCTTTGATGTTATGCAATGACATTATGCAATGACATTAAATTACCTTTCAGATTTGCATAAAGGAATTTTCTTCATATGATACCATATGCATTTGCCTGGTTAAACAAACTGAGGTCTGTTTTTAATATCTGTGGTTGTCCCCATGTTCCTGTTATTAGGGCCACTCTAAGGATCTGAATCAGATGAAGTGTTCACCTTCAGAGCTCAAAACCAAAAGAGCAAAAATTTCCAAAAAGCAAAAAGAAAAGTAATGTCTTTGCTGAGAGTCCAATTCTCTTCCCCTTTTCAAACTGCTTTTTACCCAGCTAAAGAACGCCAGGCCATTGGAGGTAATGCACTTGATAGAAAGGGAGGCTAGAGACAGCTCGGGGTTTGATTTCCTACTTTGGAGCTGAGCCAAAATTCTGATTCTGTTTTCCTAGAAGATGGGCTCTATGTCCCTGTGACTTTTTGCATAATGCATAGAGCTACATAAATAAATGGCATGCTAATGTTTTTCATAAAATAATGACATTTACATATTTTCACAGCACTTTACAAAGTGTTTTCACACTTGTTACTGCATCTGAGGCAGTCTTGAGAGGTTGGCATTATTATCATCCCTATTTTATAGAGGTGTCAGAGTCACCAGGAATATACATAAGTTGTTAAAAGACACTCATCTCTTAAATAGTGAGGTCAGAAATTGGTCTCATAGTCTGCCCTCTATTTATTTATGCCACATTTCCTCTGATAATGTCACTTGGACCTCAGTCATCCTCCTTCCACAGTAGAGTTGGGACTAAGAACATGATACCCCAAATTATGGCACCTTGGAATAATAAGTATTTTAATCTAAAGGACATTGAGAAAACCACAGATGCAGGAGAGTCACTCTGACTTTCTCTGGCCTTTCCCCCCAAAGCAGGCCATAAAAGAATTATCTGACCTACCTCCCCGAAAGCAGATCTTAAGACTCTCAATCGAGAGGGGTCTTGCCCTGCACCTGGAAGCCAAAAATATCTGAACAAACAAGCCTTGAACTAAACTAGTTCTCCCTAGTTTATTTCCATTAGCTCAGACCCTCTGTCTTCCAGACTTCTGCACGACTGTCCATAAAAATACATCATTTTCCTGGTTTTCAGGTTTTCATTTCTAAAGGCTCTCGTGTCACATAAAACTGGTTAAATAAATTTGCTATGCTTTTTCCCTGTGAATCTGTCTTTATCATAGGGGTGTCAGTCATGAACCTGGCTATGGGTGAGGAAAACATATTACTTTTTCTCCTCTCCAGTTTCTGGTACCCAAACAGGATCTTAAAACCTAGTCCCAAAAGTGCAAACACCAATCACTTCACCAGATAAGGACTTCCACATGAGTAGGGATAAGAATAAAGAACAAGTGTGATGGACCCACCCATCTATGAACCCAGTGTATGCGCTTGGTCCAATTTGGTGGCAGTATATCTCATTCAATGTGCATTTCCAACACTGCTAGACTTATAATTTCCATTTTGCTGAGCATACTCATATTCATCCCTCAGAACACTAGCCATCTGCTCCCTCTTCTAGGAGTTCTTCCCTGATGTTCAAGAGTGAATTTTTTTCTTCCTCTGTGTTGCTTGATTCATACCAATAGAATAACATTTATTATCTTCTATTGTGCAAGGAGTTATTTTCATATCATTCTGTCCCACTGGTCCGGGAGCATTCTAAAATAAAGAACATTCATTCATTTCTCATTCATTCATTTCTGTGCCACTGGCACAGTACCTGGTACACATTAGATCCTGAGGAAATGACGCCAAATACTTACTAAGGGACCTAACAATTATTTGTAATACACTTAGCCATAAATGAGTGAAAAATCTTAAGAGACCAACTTTACCAAGGCCAGATCACTGTCCCAAACATAAAGTAACTCTGTTATTATAATCCTAGATCGGAATCCAGTTTGAGAATTCTACTTTGCCACTGGTCAATGTCATCATAGGGTCATAAGGGTCTATTCACTCCAGACATCAGGGTAATAGGAAGCCTTAATGGTAAAGTGAACTGGACACAGGAGAGGAAGCTGAAATCCAAAACTATCCTACTCATTTCAAGATGTCTTCCAAGATATTGGTCATTTGGCCAGTATTCTACCTAAGCCATTTGGCCTTGATTATCCTTTACCTTATGCCAGATCATGTGGGAAGTATTATATGCTATTTTAGAGGTACAGTTCCAAGACGCAAAGGTCTTCAGACTCCATATTCCACGTTTTTCTACTACATATTTCTATGCATATCCCTTCAGTCTAGAACAGGTAATATCCAGACAAGGCAGATAAGAAATGGCAAAGAAGGAGGTTAAATGCTGACCCCTCTTTCACCTGCCTGCCATCTGCTTTCCTTGGATCTTAAAAGCTTCTGACAATGTTCAGCACTTTCCAGTGCCCCTAAATGACTTTCTACTAATCTTCTCTGATTGAAACAATCCCTGCTTCAATCTCCTTCCTCGATAACTCTCTAGCCTCCATAAAAGTCCTAGTAACTGCCGGGTTCGGTGGCTCAGCCTGTAATTCTAGCACTTTGGGAGGCTGAGGTGAGTGGATTGCCTGAGCCCATGGGTTCGAGACCCACCTGGACAACTTGGCAAGACCTCATCTCTACAATAAATCAAAAATTAGCTGGGTGTGGTAGCCGCACCTGTAGTTCCAGCTACTTGGAAGGCTGAGGCGGAAGGATCACCGGAGCCCAGTAGGTTGAGGCTGCGGTGGCTGGGAGCATGCCACTGCACTCCAGTCTGGGTGACAGAGTAAGACTCCAACTCAGAAAAAAAAAAAGTCCTAGTAACCAACTTGTATCTACTTTACCTTTCCTAGCTTCTAACAAAATAATTATCCTAGGAGATGCCTTCTGTACCTCTGGTGTTTCCCATAGATAGAAGAGGTCACAGATATCCCAAAGCATTTCTCTCTGGCAAACCCAAAATCTTCTCACAAACCCCTGGCCATCCAAAGCACTAGCTACTCAGAAAACGTCCTCTGCTTTAGTGCTCTGATGAACTCTATTACCAGGCCTATGAACCTCTGATTCATCAAGAGTTTGGCTTCGTTCCTGCCTGTAAGTCATCCCCAACCTTGGTCACAGAATTGTTAGAAGACTAGAAACTTGGTAGGCATTCTGATTTCCTTTAGAGTGGTCCCAAACGGGCATGTTGACCAATATGACAACCCTACCCCTGATTACCAGCTAGTTAAAATATTCTACTAAGTGAGGAGCCCTAGTACTGGATAAACAAAATTCTCACCCCCGATTCTGAGCAACCGAAATCCCTAGAGCTCAAACCATCGCTTTTAGAGAATCCCGATGAAGTGGCAAGGAAAGACTGTGGATTTGAGGATATATCTGAAGAGACATAGCAAGGGTCTGGCATGGTGGGCGATTGCCTGCTCTTGTGTTTTGGGGCCTTGACTGTTCACAGGAGAGAGAAGGATAAAGTGGTCAGATGACAAGTACCAAAAAAGATGAACTTTACATATAAGATACATTTGCTGCTGACTTCTCTTCTCACACTGCTTTTTGGCATCCCTTTACCTACTATACATTGTGATTTTTGCATTCTGGTTTCTGATGATCAAGGCTGCCATTAGTGCTTATTTAAACCAGATGTTTTCCACAAGAAAATGTCAGATGATGGGGATGGGCTAGGCCCATTATGAAAGAACATAGGCCTTACAACTTTCCTCCTTCCAGAGACTGCTGATTTGACTCAGATTTCCAAATTGAAAGACTGTCATATTCATTTTTGCTTAGGGAAGAGTGTAGCTTTGTGTGCTCAAACAAGAACAGAAAAAGAAGCATTATTAAATATACTAATCTTTACTGTACATGTAACCAATGTTAATTACATACCTCTAAAAGTGTAAAGTTAGAATTAAGTGTTGACAATATTATTATGAAATAAGATTTTAAGCCAGGCTCGGTGGCTAAGCCTGTAATCCCGCGCCTTTGGGAGGCTGAGGTGAGTGGATTGCCTGGGACCGCGGATTCGAGACCCGCCTGGGCAGGCAAGATCTCATCTCTACAATAAAATCAAAAAATTAACCGGGCGTGGTAGCGCGCGCCTGTAATTCCGGCTACTCGGAAGGCTGAGGCGGAAGGATCGCTGGAGCCCAGCAGGTCGAGGCTGCAGTGGCCAGAAGCGGCCACTGCACTCCAGTCTGGTGACAGAGTGAGACTCCAACTCAAAAAAAGGAAAAAAGAAATAAGATTTTATAAGTTCAGAAGCCTTTCTTATATTTTTGTTGAAAATGCGCTGTTAATGTCACTAGTACTGCTTGCCCAGTGAGCCCTCACTCAACCCATCCCTTCTTTGTGGCGATTGTACCCTTGCCTCCCTTTTCACTCCTTAGGTATTCCCTGGCTTATATAAAACAAGAAATTCTGCTTTTTACATAAGCTGGTTAGACCCGAGTTTTTGCCACTTGTAACAGTCTTGACTAAAATGTTGTGTTATGCACTAGAATTTTTTGTGTTCAAACTTTCTCGCTGGTCTGTAGTTGCTTATAGGTAATCTGCAAAAATGCAGGGAAATGCTTGCAGGTTTCCTGTTCCCTTCAACCATCACAATGCACCAGTGAGGTAGGTGTCATCTCTGATACAAATGAGGAAACTGAGGCTTGGGGACTTGCTCAAAAAATAATAGCAGCTGGGCATGGTGGCTCACTCCCATAATCCCAGCACTTTGGGAAGCCAAGGCAGGAGGATTGTTTGAGCCCAGAAGTTCAAGATCAGCCTAGGCAACACATTGAGAACTTGTCTCTATCAAAAAAAAAAAATTAGCTGGGTATGGTGGTACACGCCTATAGTTTCTACTCAGGAGGCTGAGGTAGAAGGATCGCCTGAGCCCAGGAAGTTAAGGCTGCAGTAAGCAGTGATCATTCCACTACACTTCAGCCTGGGTGACAGAGCCAGACTCCAACTTAAAATAAATAAGTAAATAAACAAACCACTAATAGCTACTCAAGGAAACGAAAACATTTATTTTTTCCTCACCCATTGCTGTGTTCATAGCTGAGCCCCTAAGACAAAAGACAAATTAATAAGAAAAAAGCTTACTGAATGTATTTAATTTAAATTTTAGGTGACACAGGAGCCTTCAGAAATGAAGACCCAAAGAAACAGGTAAAGGTACGTATTTTTATGTTAAGTTTGATGAAGAGGCAGACAGTCATGGAAAAGTATGCTTGGATGAAGGAGATATGACCTAATGGCAAAAAACACGAGGGAATTAGGGAGGCCTGTTTGACTCCTCTCTGGGTCACCATGTCTTCAGAGGTCTCCAGGTGCAGGGAAGATACCTCTCCAGTGAGGAGGGTCGTATGGCCTGCCTCAGGGGAGAAGGGCCTGCTTCTGTGGTCTTAATGAATGCCATATTTGGGGTAGCATGCTCTGAATTCCATCACTACTGAGTGTTGTAGAAAGGATTCCAACCCACAGAGCTGTGACTTGGAATTCCATTAACCTGGGTCAGGGGACAGGTGAAAATCCCACAGCAGGGAGCCATGAATATATACTTCAACTTCACTTGGTTAAAACCTTCAGTGGGGAATGGGGATGGGTTGTTTACCTTTGTTTACTAGCAAATCAGAACGTTTTCTGCATCTGATTAAACAGACTGCCTTAGGGTGGTGGGGTGAGCTGCAAGGGAGGCCCTCCAGGGCAGCTTGTGACAGGAGATGCGAAATTTGACTGTCACTTCCTCACCCCAAACATATCTGGTCCCCCATCTAACACTGCCCAGCCACAGAACAACAAAAGGCAGGACTTACTCCCAAACCCGGGACCCTAAATCCTCATGCCCCATCTCCTCTTTCCTGCACTGTTACTCTCTCCTCCTGCTCTTTTTTTTTTTGAGTTGGAGTCTCACTCTGTCGCCCAGACTAGAGTGCAGTGGCCACTCCCGACCACCACAGCCTCGACCTGCTGGGCTCCGGTGATCCTTCCGCCTCAGCCTTCTGAGTAGCCGGAATTACAGGCATGCGCTACCACGCCCAGCTGATTTTTTTTTATTTATTGTAGAGACGAGGTCTCACTGCCCAGGCGGGTCTCGAATCCGCGGGCTCAGGCAATCCACTCACCTCAGCCTCCCAAAGGCGCGGGATTACAGGCTGAGCCACCGAGCCCGGCTTCCTCCTGCTCTTTTTAGGACCTCATGGATGTGTGCACACACACACATATACAGACATGTACACATATACTGCAACATTCACATGGCACAATCAATGCAAATGATAAGCGTTCTGACAAGGTAAAAGAATTCTAAAGAAAAGGGGCTACTATTCATCTAGCAGGGATACTCCCATTTACAAACTCCACTAACCCTACTGCTGTGAGCCCCACATTCACTAGAGGAAACAGTCTCACCCCAGAACATTCTCTTGGCCCCCTCCCCTGCCTGACCTTGGAGTCCCTCAGACTTCTCTGCTCCTCCCTCAGATCTCACAAGTACCTTCTGCCTCACCTCTGTTCCCACAAAGTCCAGTACCAACCTGGACCTGGGACTGGTTCAGGAGTGAGGAGTGGACAGGAAGCCTAGTTCTCTTCACTCCTTTATTTTGGGATAAGCAGGGATTTTAAAATATCTAACACAAAGGGTTACATTTTACAAGGGGGTGGCATTCGAGAGTTGGCATGTAAGGCACATTTTACATAGCCAAAATTACCCCAGAAAATCCCTTAAACCTCCCAGTACAAAATACATGGTCTTGTAGTTACAGCACTGCACAGTAATATGTGTATATAGTAATGGGCATAGCACATAATTAAAAGGATAAGTGCAAAATACAATTCTGCAGTATTTTTAATTATATACAAGAAAGGGAGAGCTCACCATTGAACTTGAATAAATTAACCCAGCGCTGATGCTACTGCTCTGTATCTTCCACCCCGACTCCCACAGTCTTTCCGCACAGTTCTAAATAGGCTTAAGGGCTCCATTTACATGTAAAGACAGACAGCTCCGGGAACCTTTGAGGCCTTCTCTTAAGATACACAATCACCACAAAAGGAAAAGGGAGAGCATTCTTTCACACAGATCTCTTTTCCTGTTTTTGCCTGTGGCAGGAACAAAAGAAGATTTTTGAAAGAGAAAGCTGGTAAAAAACTGCAGGCCAATAACTTCTGCACCAGGCTGTGAAAGATGCCAGCTTCAGAACGTTTCCTTCAGCTACTACGGCCACAGCACATGGCCTGGAGGAGGCTCAAGGGTCTTTGTGACCAATTGGCCTGAAGGTTTTGAAGGATGTAAGGCCTTGAGAAAAAAATGGATGCTTTGAAACCATGCAGAAGAAATTTAAAGGGGCATTCTAGCTGAAGTCTGGGGTAAAACAAAGGTTCCGTTAGGCATCTAAGAATTAATGGGATTTTAATTTTTGTGGATGTACTTATTCTTTTTTAAGTATCAGGCAACTATTGTTTATTTTTATTTTTTTGAGTTGGAGTCTCGCTCTGTCACCCAGACTGGAGTGCAGTGGC
>NW_007225524.1:121982-124024 GCF_000164805.1 Carlito syrichta
ATTTTGATTTATTGTAGAGATGAGGTCTCGCCAAGTCGCCCAGGCGGGTCTTGAACCCGTGGGCTCATGCAATCCACTCACCTCAGCCTCCCAAAGGTGCGGGATTACAAGCTGAGCCACTGAGCCTGGCTTCAGGTAATTATTTACGTTAGCTGTTGACTGTTCCCTCAAGTGTGAGAAAATGAGCTTATAGCATGATGGGGTGCAGAGAAAATGTTATCCCAAAATATGGCACCTTGGCATATTGAGGATTTTTAAGCTGAAGGACATTGGGAAAACTGCAGAAGCCAAAAGGTCTCTCTGACCTTCTCTCTTGAAGACCCTCATGTGACAGGTGTCTTGTCCTATACCCGGAGGGAAGGAATGTTAAACAGAGAAGAATTTCTGTTTCTGCCAAGAAGAATCTGAAGCAACAGGCCTTGCTAAGTTCCCCGCGGTTTATTACCATGAGGTCATACGCACACTTTGTCCAATCAGACTTCCAAATGACTGTCCATTCTTCGTGAAACCTAGCCATAGAAGTTCACAGTTTTCCCTGGGCCTGGGTCTTCATTTCTGAAGGCTCCCACATCACATTGGTTAAACAAATGTGTCCTGCTTTTCTCTTGTTCGTTTGTCTCTTGTTGTAGGAGTCTCAGCCTGAGCCTTGCAGTGGGTAAGGAAAAGGCGTGATATTTTCTTCTCTCCTATCATAACCCCTACATCCTCCTCCCCTCCCCACATACATCCACACGTGCAGTCTCTTAGCCACACTGGGCTTCTCTGTGGTCTGGAACACTCTAATCTTGTTCCTTCTGGGGCCTTTGCACCAGCTATTCCTTCCTATCTGAACATGTTTTCTCCAGTTAGTCCCATGACCCATGGGATCATTTGCATGACGTAAGTCACAGCCCAAGCAGGTCCTCCTCACAGAGGCCTTCTCTGACCACACATTTTACAGCAACCAATCTCCCGCCCCCATTCTCACCTTCCCTAGTTTTCTTTTCTTTGCTGAGTTTATAAGTTTCCGAAAACACCTTCTATATTGTTATCTTGCTTATTGCATGAACCCCTCCACTGGAATGCCAGTTCTTTGAGGACAGCTCTGACCCATGCAAAAGCCTGTTAAGAGCTCTAGCTGCACCCTGAGAGCTTTTAAATCATCCTTTGCTTTGCATTTGGTTCAAGAACAGGAGCCATGGCAGAGCATCATGGAGGCTGGGACTGGAGGGTCAACTTCAGCAACAGGATTTGTGAAGCCTCAGACACTGACATGTGTCAGCTACAGTCTAAGCCCCTTCTCTTGAGCCCACCTCCCACTGGCAAATTCTCCCTTCATTTTCTGTCCTTGACTCAGTTGCATAACTGGTCTAGTCAAACTTGACCGGAGACTAATCATCCTGGTCTGAAAAATGGCCACCCAGGCCACTGGCAGTGAAGGCTCTGGAATGTTTACACAGGAAGGCTCCTGCTCTTGACTTTCCAGGAGATTCTTCTTCCTTTGCAGTAAACCTTCTTGTCACTTGAGCTAGGTTGGGTGGGTCTTTATTCCTCATGATCACAAAAGTCTAATTTAAACAATACCTGTGTGTGAGGGAGGAAGAACAATACTCTACTTTTTTTTTTTTTTTTTGAGTTGGAGTCTCACTTGGTTGACCAGACTGGAGTGCAGTGGAATGCTCCCGGCCACTGCAGCCTCGACCCGCTGGGCTCCTGGATCCTTCCGCCTCAGTGTTCCGAGTAGCTGGAATTACAGGCACGTGCTACCACACCCGGCTAATTTTTTATTTTTATTTATTTTTATTTTTTGAGTTGGAGTCTCACTCTGTCACCCAGACTGGAGTGCAGTGGCATGCTCCCGGCCACCGCAGCCTCAACCTGCTGGGCTCCAGTGATCCTTCCGCCTCAGCCTTCCAAGCAGCCGGAATTACAGGCGCGCGCTACCACTCCTGGCTTGTTTTTTCAAAAACTTATTGTAGAGATGAGGTCTCGCCAAATTGCCGAGGTGGGTTTCGAACCCGCGGGCTCAGGCAATCCACTCACCTCAGCCTCCCAAGGCACGG
>NW_007225524.1:124493-129248 GCF_000164805.1 Carlito syrichta
TGGGAAAAGACAGCATTCACCATTTGATACCATACACACACACACACAGACACACACACACAATCTGACATCACAATCGCATTGTGGACTTTATCTTTCAGATGACACAGTTTTATGAAATAAATGATATTTTCACGGAACAACAGAAATCTTTATTAGTAGTATACATACACACACACACACACACACACACACACACACACACTCATACATCGTTTTGTTAGTCATGAAATCAAAGCCTTTAAGTTTTATCAAGATACAAAGTTTTTTTGAGTTATTAATGATAGCCATCCAGACTGGTGTTAGGTGGTATCTCAGTGTGGTTTTAATACTCAGTGATCTATCACAGAAACAAAGAACTGAGTGCCAAATATTCTCACTTATAAGTGGACCCTGAACATTAACCATAATACTAAAAGAAAGGGATTGGTAGTAGCAAGACTGCCAGGGAAGGTGGGGTATATAATATCAATAAGGGTTCCTGAGCCCAAACTAGGTGAAGTGGGGACCAAAGGGAGGCACAAACTTCAACTGTATGACAACCACTTATGTACCTAATCCTGAACTATACATCTCACATCTTTAAAATAAAAATAAAAATAAATTTAAAAAAAAAGACACAAAGCTTAAAGGAACATACCAGGATCACAGTAACACATTACTTGTTAAAGAGATATGTTTTGGCCGGGCTCGGTGGCTCAGCCTGTAATCCCGCGCCTTTGGGAGGCTGAGGTGAGTGGATTGCCTGAGCCCGCGGGTTCGAGACCCACCTGGGCAACTTGGTGAGATCTCATCTCTACAATAAACCAAAAAAATGAACCGGACATGGTAGCGCACTCCTGTAGTTCCAGCTACTTGGAAGGCTGAGGTGGAAGGATTACTGGAGCGCGGCAGGTCGAGGCTGGGGTGGCCAGGAGCGCGCCACTGCACTCCAGTCTGGGTGACAGAGTGAGACTCCAACACACACACACAAAACAAAAAAACATTATCTACTTGTGGTTCTCTATAGAAGAAACAAAAGACATGGACTCCACCTCTATAAAGTTTACAGTTAAGATGTCAAATACAAGACTGGGTGCAAAGCCTGTAATCACAGCACTTTGGGAAGATGAAGTGGGAGGATCACTTGAGGTCAGGAGTTTCAGACCAGCCTGAGCAACAAAGCAAGACCCCCATTATCTACAAAAAGTAAAATAAAATTAGATGGGTATGATGGTTGGCACCTGTAGTCCCAGCTACTCAAGAGGCTGAGGTGGTAGGATCCCTTGAGCCCAGGAGTTTGAGGCTGCAGTGAGCTATGACGTACCTCTGCACTTCAGCCTGAGTGAGAGAGGGAGACCTTGTCACTCTAAAAGAAAAAAAAACAAAAACAAGAGATGCCAAACAAAAAACAAAAGATGCCAAACAATCACAGAGAACAACACTTTAAAACCTATAATAAGCTTTAGGATTTTATGATATTGTTACAATGGAAAGATTCCTATTAACAAAAAATTCCCAGTCCCACCACCTTAACAAACCAACTGCTTCCATCTACTCATGTTTCCTTCTCATCTTGCAATATATACACATTTTTATAATGTTATATTCTGTTTTAATTGCTTAATATTATGCAAAAATTATTAACAGTATATACAATCATCATTTAATTTTAAATTATCATTAATATAACCACAAACAGTATACAGTGCATAGCATAGTTTAATACTTCCATTGTTAGACATTGGAGTTTTTCCCTTTATAAATAATGCTGCAACTAATTTGATTATGCATTGGTCATTCTGTAGTTTTTTTTTTTTTTAATTTCATATTTTATTCCTTTTTCCTGGAACCTATACCCAACAATAAAATGTTTAAATATGAAATTTGTTCTTGGAAATATAGATTGCTTATGTATGAGCTCTTTAACTTTAACATACCTTATATGAATAAAACCAGATTTTACATTTATGACTTTAGTATGTATCTGACTATAATCAGTTGTTTCCTGTGCCAAAATTTTTCATTTTTGTTCCAGCTGCCAGATCTGAGAAAGCTGAGAGGCAAGAGAGATCAGTGGAGTGAGTACAACAATAGGGAGGATCCTGGAGGAGGTGGGATTGGACCTGAGCTTTGGAAACCTGATAGGATGGGCTCAGAGCATAAGAAACTTGACAAACTGGGCTTGGTGGCTGAGCCTGTAATTCCCGCACCTTTTGGAGGTTGAGGTGAGTGGACTTCCTGAGCCCACGCGTTCGAGACCCACCTGGGCAACTTGGCAAGACGTCATCTCTACAATAAATCAAAAAAATTAGCTGGGCGTGGTAGTGCACGCCTGTAGTTCCAGCTACTTGGAAGGCTGAAGCGGAAGGATTGCCGGCACCCAGCAGGTCGAGGCTGCAGTGACCGGGAGCAGCCACTGCACTCCAGTCTGGGCGACACAGTGAGACTCCAACTCAAAAAAAAAAAAAGGAAACTTGACAGATGAGAGAAAAACACAGAGGTGTCATGACCAAGCAGTGTGATGCTGAGCTCTTTAGCTGAGAGCAGCAGAGCCGCTCCTGGGGACAGCTGGAACAAGACAGGTCATATAGGAAGGGACAAAGGGAAAGACCTGAAGCCCAGACATAAAAATGGAAGCTCTCCAAAAGAAATTAATTCAAAGTCATGGTCACCAAATCAGAGGAAACATTTAATGAACTTTTTTTTTTTTTTGAGTTAAGAGTTTCACTCTGTCGCCCAGACTGAAGTGCAGTGGCATCCACTCATCTCAGCCTCCCAAAGGCGCGGGATTACAGGCTGAGCCACCGAGGCTGGCTTAATGGACTTTTCTATAAGTCTTTTGGGGGTGACAACAGACACTCAAATCCACCTGGTAGGATGAAGAGAGACCCCTGACTCCTTTTTGAACAGACCGCTCAGCAGACGTCACCTAGTCAGGGGCATGGCAGAAACAGCCAGTGACAAGGCCACCAGCACCGGCCCTGGACAAGTGACAAAGATTTCTAAGGGCTATGACTGCAGTAACTAGTTCTCAAATGCAACACCCAAATAGGGTAAATGTGTACCCACTTGTCAAACTCCCTGGGTCACCTGACCACATCCAGGCAGAGCTAAGGTGCAGCACACGTCTTCTGTCAACCACAGCAAAATAGCCTGGATCCAGATGAACTTTATTTGCACAGTATTTATTATTCTAATAAACCAAATGGAATGTTTAGAGATGACTGGAGCAATCTGATTGGCAAACTTACAGGGCATTAATTCTTCCAAGGTGACTGGTGCATAAGAAGTGAAACTATAGCTCTCATGTAAACAATCCATCTGCTTCATTTCCCTCCCCCAGGCACCTCTGATTTTCAGCTTATATTAGCTGTAAGACAAGCTAATGTTTTTCGTGTAGAAAAATGGCATTATCCCAGACATAGAAATTATTCTATGAAAGAAAAATGCTATAGCCATATGGATTGTATAAATAAGCATCCATACCAGTGATTATTACACTGCAGCACATAGGTGAGATAGGTAAGAGCAGGTCAGAAAATATAAACACCAACTTATTCCAGGCTTCAGAAGTCCTACTTTAGGTGAGAAAATCATGTGATAACTTTTGTTCATAAATATGCATACTTTTGAACTAATCTCAAAGAAATGACTGGAGCTCAAGAGTAACAGTCCAATTGTCTCAAAACAGGTCCCTCCTGTGGGTCCTTTGGAAACTAGAGTGAATGATTATCTTGTAGAAGTTGCTGGATAAGTCAGGTATGAAAGCAGGACTTGGAATGATGGAATCAGAACCAGGGTACCTGGGCTTTCCCAGCAATCCAGGCAGGTACTCGCAAAGGTCAGTTCTTTTTTTTTTTTTTTTTTCATTAATCAGTATTTTTTATTATGGTTTTGTGGGGTACAGTTAAGGGTTAGGTGTACAATGACGTTTCATTCAGGCACCCTGTAAATAAAAAGTGTTTTCCCATCCCCCGACATATATTTGCTACTGTTAATCCCATCCCCCTCCCCCCCATAGTTTCCCAGTACCATTCAGTCATTTTCTCATAGTATTGCGTTGGATGTTCAAGGTCCATTATATGAGTGAGAACATGTGATATTCAGATTTTTGTTTTTGTGAGAGGTCACTCAATATTATAGACTCTAGTTCCATCCAGGTTGCAGCGAAATTCATGATTTTGTTCTTTTTTATGACTGCGTAGTATTCCATCGTGTATATGTACCACATTTTTTTAATCCAGTCCTCTTTTGATGGGCAGCATGGTTGTTTCCAGGTTCTTGCTATTGTGAACAATGCTGCGATAAACATACGTGTGCAGGTATCTTTTTTATAGAGTGATTTGTGTTCTTCAGGGTATATTCCCAGTAGGGGGATTGCAGGGTCATATGGAAGGTCAAATTTTAGAGCTTTTAGGAATCGCCACACTGCTTTCCACAGAGGTTGCACTAGTTTACACTCCCACCAACAGTGTAGAAGTGTTCCCTTTTCACCACACCCTCTCCAGCAGCTGTTATTTTTTGAGTTGTTGATAATTGCCATTCTGACTGGAGTTAGGTGGTATCTCAGTGTGGTTTTGATTTGCATCTCCCTGATGATTAGTGAGGTTGAACATTTCTTCATGTGTTTGTTGGCTGCTCGAATATCTTCTTTTGTGAAGTGTCTGTTCATGTCTTTTGCCCATTTTATAATGGGGTTGTTTGTTTTCTTCTTTTCAGTACGTTTCAGTTCCTTGTAGATCCAGGATGTTAAGCCTTTGTCAGACCTAGAGT
>NW_007225525.1:0-907 GCF_000164805.1 Carlito syrichta
TAAGATAACAAAACAAAATTAAAAATATACAAGTTCCAAAGTATAGTATAACAAATATTTATACAACATTAACATTGTATTAGGTATTATAAGCAGCCAGGAAATGATTTAAAGTGTATGGGAAGAGAAGTTTCAGTTACACGTAAATACTACACCATTTTATATCAGGAATTTGAGCATGTGAGGATTTGAGTATCAGCAGGGAGGTCTTGGAACCCATTCCCTGTGGATACTGAGGGATGGACTGTAGATCTCTTCACTTCTACCAACACAGAAACCTTGATAGAGGAAGGTGGTCTCCATCAACCAGGTCGGTTACTAATAAATGAAGTGATCTGAGTCTTAAAGGGAAAGGAAAGGAGTTATTAGGAAAAATATGCTCCTTATAATTTAATATCTAGTTATTGAAAACAGGAAATGCTTTGGTTATGAAAACAAAAAAGCCCATATGGTAAAATACTTAAACATATTGAAGTGGTCTCCAAGTAATCAGGTTGAGCGGATGAGAATAAGAAAGTTAAAGCTACTATTTTGTCCTGTTTCTAGATTCAGCACTGGATTGAGACAGTCCAGTGCTTCTCAAATTGGAGTGATACATGGACTCTTTCTAACAGGGGACAATTATTTGAGACCTCGAAAACCCATTAAAAAATTTCTAGGAAGCCGGGCTCGGTGGCTCAGCCTTTAATCCCGCACTTTGGGAGGCTAAGGTGAGTGGATTGCCTGAGCCCGCGGGATCGAGACCCGCCTGGGCAACTTGGCAAGACCTCATCTCTACAATAAAATAAAATAAAAATTAGCCGGGTGTGATAGCGCGTGCCTGTAGTTTCAGCTACTTGGAAGGCTGAGGCGGAAGGATGGCCGGAGTCCAGCAGGTCTAGGCTGTGGTGACCAGGAGTGTGCCACT
>NW_007225526.1:0-767 GCF_000164805.1 Carlito syrichta
CTGTATTAGGTATTATAAGCAGCCAGGAAATGATTTAAAGTGTATGGGAAGAGAAGTTTCAGTTACACGTAAATACTACACCATTTTATATCAGGAATTTGAGCATGTGAGGATTTGAGTATCAGCAGGGAGGTCTTGGAACCCATTCCCTGTGGATACTGAGGGATGGACTGTAGATCTCTTCACTTCTACCAACACAGAAACCTTGATAGAGGAAGGTGGTCTCCATCAACCAGGTCGGTTACTAATAAATGAAGTGATCTGAGTCTTAAAGGGAAAGGAAAGGAGTTATTAGGAAAAATATGCTCCTTATAATTTAATATCTAGTTATTGAAAACAGGAAATGCTTTGGTTATGAAAACAAAAAAGCCCATATGGTAAAATACTTAAACATATTGAAGTGGTCTCCAAGTAATCAGGTTGAGCGGATGAGAATAAGAAAGTTAAAGCTACTATTTTGTCCTGTTTCTAGATTCAGCACTGGATTGAGACAGTCCAGTGCTTCTCAAATTGGAGTGATACATGGACTCTTTCTAACAGGGGACAATTATTTGAGACCTCGAAAACCCATTAAAAAATTTCTAGGAAGCCGGGCTCGGTGGCTCAGCCTTTAATCCCGCACTTTGGGAGGCTAAGGTGAGTGGATTGCCTGAGCCCGCGGGATCGAGACCCGCCTGGGCAACTTGGCAAGACCTCATCTCTACAATAAAATAAAATAAAAATTAGCCGGGTGTGATAGCGCGTGCCTGTAGTTTCAGCTACTTGGA
>NW_007225527.1:0-763 GCF_000164805.1 Carlito syrichta
CTACTATTTTGTCCTGTTTCTAGATTCAGCACTGGATTGAGACAGTCCAGTGCTTCTCAAATTGGAGTGATACATGGACTCTTTCTAACAGGGGACAATTATTTGAGACCTCGAAAACCCATTAAAAAATTTCTAGGAAGCCGGGCTCGGTGGCTCAGCCTTTAATCCCGCACTTTGGGAGGCTAAGGTGAGTGGATTGCCTGAGCCCGCGGGATCGAGACCCGCCTGGGCAACTTGGCAAGACCTCATCTCTACAATAAAATAAAATAAAAATTAGCCGGGTGTGATAGCGCGTGCCTGTAGTTTCAGCTACTTGGAAGGCTGAGGCGGAAGGATGGCCGGAGTCCAGCAGGTCTAGGCTGTGGTGACCAGGAGTGTGCCACTGCACTCCAGTCTGGGCAGAGTGAGACTACAACTCAAAAAAAAAAAAAAATCTCTAGGAGACCTTAGACTAAGTTTCAGAATCATCAACTTAATGCAAGACAATTTTTGAAAATGTTTTCAATGGCAAAGTATTGTCTTTATAATTAAAAAAAATCTTCAAAGTAAAAACATAAAAATTTTACAATCTCATAGAACTTGCAGACCCTGAGAATCTATAACCCCCAGCTGGGGAAGTACTGATTTTCTCTTCCCTGTCCCTTCCTGGATGAGGACATAAAGACAGTGACTCCCAAAGCCACACAGATGGCTATTAGCAAAAGCGAGCCACCAGGCGGGCTGCTGATTTCTAGAGCAGGGCTTTTTCCTTCTTCAGACAAGG
>NW_007225528.1:0-2047 GCF_000164805.1 Carlito syrichta
TGAGCCCGCGGGATCGAGACCCGCCTGGGCAACTTGGCAAGACCTCATCTCTACAATAAAATAAAATAAAAATTAGCCGGGTGTGATAGCGCGTGCCTGTAGTTTCAGCTACTTGGAAGGCTGAGGCGGAAGGATGGCCGGAGTCCAGCAGGTCTAGGCTGTGGTGACCAGGAGTGTGCCACTGCACTCCAGTCTGGGCAGAGTGAGACTACAACTCAAAAAAAAAAAAAAATCTCTAGGAGACCTTAGACTAAGTTTCAGAATCATCAACTTAATGCAAGACAATTTTTGAAAATGTTTTCAATGGCAAAGTATTGTCTTTATAATTAAAAAAAATCTTCAAAGTAAAAACATAAAAATTTTACAATCTCATAGAACTTGCAGACCCTGAGAATCTATAACCCCCAGCTGGGGAAGTACTGATTTTCTCTTCCCTGTCCCTTCCTGGATGAGGACATAAAGACAGTGACTCCCAAAGCCACACAGATGGCTATTAGCAAAAGCGAGCCACCAGGCGGGCTGCTGATTTCTAGAGCAGGGCTTTTTCCTTCTTCAGACAAGGACTCCTCTGTCTGAGACGGGAGCTCGCTATCTGCTCCAGACAGACACTGCCATTGTATGAGGCCAGAGACAGGGAAGCAGATGGAGGCAGAAGGTTTGAAGGAAGTTCAGTGGGTGTGGCCAGTGCAGGGGTCCCTGCAGCTGGGTGGCAATTTGAGAGAAGGTACTTCCAAGGCTGGATTCTTCTGCCCATCACTGAGACAGAGAGAGGCTGGGCACTTGGAATAGTGGGAGCATTTCTGCCCGACAAGTTTGGGCAGAGAAGTAGGAAGAATATGGTCCCGAGCTAAAAACTAGAGAGGAACTACAGAAGGTATGAGGTTATAATTCAGGGTGGCCAATTTAATCAGCTCATATTCATTAAACACCCACATACAGATGGCGCTTTACAGCCAAGCCTTCGTTCACTCTGCAGCATCTACAGGCCTGTTTTAAATGGGCCACCCTGTACACGTTGGGAATCTGGCCAGGGTGTTAAGGCAACTGCTTTCCTTCCTAAGAAAAACAGGGCAGAATTTTAGACAAACCACAAGTTAAGGTTAAAGCCTTTAGTTTTACATCCCAACTGAAAGATGGGAAAGACTTAGAAAATCTGTTTTCTAAGAACCAGTTTACAAAACTCAATAATATATTCAACCCTTCATTTTAGACCAGTAACATCCTATACTATGTGCATTCCCAGACTTTTACCCTGCAATTTCCCTGGGTGCATTTTCCCTTTTCACTAGAGCTGAATTCAAGTGCTTTATGAATATTCCCACATAAATGACTGCATTATGACCCTTGAGTTACTTATAATTAACCAATCAATGATTTTGGTCACTTCCGGCCCTTGGATAATGAACTCATTGTAACTACAAAAGCAAGTTCTTACCACTGCCTATTTAAACTGCCAAGAATACTTTCAGCCTTACTGATTTATCAAGCAACTTTTGATTGCGATCTGATGGGAGGACTGACTGGGCCTGTTCCCCACACTCCGCAAAAGCTGAGCCTCACAAGTTCCTGGTTTTAGGTGGTCTCTGAATACCAGGGAGAAATATGGCACAAGTCACCCCACTTGGGTCCCTGCCCAACTGTGTTGGCAAGTGCTGTGACTTTTCCAAGAAATCTGATCCTTCCAAAGATAATGACCCACACAGGGGCATCTGATCATCAGGAAAGACTGAAAACTTCCCTGACATCAGGCCATTCTCCAATAAATGTCTCATTCTTACAGGACGACATCCATTGTATGACCCCAGGATGTGCAGGACAAGACTTGGGGCATTCTAATTACAGATTAGAATACCAAGCACATAGTAGGCACTCAACTAACCCACTGCTAGGTGGTAGGTTGTTTTTTGGTTTTAATTTGGGTTAGTTTCCATTGTAGTTTAGGGGAATGAGATGGGTTCAACAGGCAGTAGAGACACAAGGGAAGAGAGGAGGGTTTGTTTGCAGTGGCTCTACTCATCTCCAAAGATGTGAGCATGCTGAAAGTATT
>NW_007225529.1:0-1118 GCF_000164805.1 Carlito syrichta
TTTTTTTTTTTTACTTAAATGTAATCTCACTTGAGTGTCCTATGTCTTCCTTATCTACCTCATTTAGCAGCAAATTTTTATTTACTATGATCCAAACACTGTCTCACCTGTATAGTTCATAATCTTAAAGCCAGAACCTTGGAAAAGTTGCTTAATACCTTTGTGTTTTATATCCCACTCTATAAATGAGGAAAATAATAATACCTAGCTTGTGTGTTAGGTGGATAATGTTATATGGGTGAAATGAGTTGTTGTGCTCTTTAAACAGTGACTGTCATATACACTATGCTCTGCCGTTATTTTTGTTATAAACATAAAATAACAGGTATTAAAATGCTTTTACAATTATAAGGGTACTCCAGAATGTAAAGTCACTATATTGAATGTTTATTGAAGGTCAAGGAGATATCTGAACACAAAACAACATCCTGTGTCAGTCACCCTAGGAGATGAGACCAGTTGAATGTCAGAAACCCAGATGACACTTCAATAGGAAAATGGTCAAGAGCAGGTCAAGCCTGAGTGTCCTGTGAAAGTGCTTCATTCAGCTCTGATGACAATATCCTTACTACCAGATTTTCTGCACTAGAGGGCAGAGGAAATTGCTTCTCTCTTACTCCAGAAAGATCTGGACTTTTTGGCTTACTTCGCAGAGTAGAGAACAAAGATCTGTGTGTCATGTGCTTAAATCTAACCACTAAGAAAATTAGTCAACAGAGGACTATGAAATCTTTATGTATAATGCTAAATAAGTTAGGAATTCCTCAACACTAACAAGTCAGGTTGCAGTCAGCCTCCTAGGCAACTCTATCTCGATTTCCATAGGAGCTACCAAAAGTTTATTTTTCTGTTCAGCACTAAACAGAAACCCATGGATACTACAACTTGATGACTCACCACAAATGAAAAACACCACGTGTGTTAAAAATGTTCTCATCAAACAAGAGAGAAAATCATCTGACACCTCACAGAATTTAAGGGCATCTTTAATAAACATTGGAGAGTGTCCTTAGTTCAATGCCCTTCCCTCTCTAACTTAAATACTTATTTGAAAAGGCTACATCTTGACTAATAAAATCTGCCCTTGAACCAAACATATGAGAATCACATCCGGATTC
>NW_007225530.1:0-808 GCF_000164805.1 Carlito syrichta
TCATGTTCCCACAACCTCAATGAGCAATTATCAAGCAGCGACATTTGCTTCAAGTCTTTCTTGAATAGATAGAAAGACTGCGTTTTACACCATCCTCAGCACCATTTCCTTCACTTCAAAAGAGCCAGCTACTGTGGTCCACTTGATGCGTGAACTGCCAGCACGTATCCATACATTCCTATGAAGTGCTTTTTTGCATCCATTTATAATTAGAAAAGCAGCACATCGATTTGCTGCTGGATCACAAAAACCCCTACATTTCAGCGGCTTTCCACAAAAAAGGTTTATTTCCTGGCACAGTTCCTGATTCCCATCATTGGTACAGATGTTGTTTTCCTTTTTTTTTTGGTCTGTTTCTTTGATCCTTTCAAAGGGAGCTAGGGAAGGTGGGTGTGAACTACATAGGTTAAGATGATTGCTCTATGCTGTGAGCTGCTTATTTGAGCCCACTGCTTTTGCAAAAGAGTTTGATTGATCGCCACGTTCTAGCTCCTTCCAGTGGTACTGACCCACCCACAGAATGTGCCAAGTGCAGGTAAAAGCACTTCAACAGGCATTAACAACTGCCTGCCCATCCAATCAGATCGGCTTCCGTTTTCCTGCATCTCAGCACCCCGCATTCTCCCCAGGCTACCTGTTTTGGATACATATCTGGTTCAGCCTGGGAAACAGCTTAGTGCGCCACATTCCATATGCACCCTGTGGATAGGGTCCCAGCAGACGCCGCGTCACTGTCTGTTGAAAGTAGTTGTTGGGAGGTTCCTTTCTGTCCCTCTGTGCCAACTGTGCAAGATGGACTGGCCAGGCT
>NW_007225531.1:0-603 GCF_000164805.1 Carlito syrichta
CTGCTTATTTGAGCCCACTGCTTTTGCAAAAGAGTTTGATTGATCGCCACGTTCTAGCTCCTTCCAGTGGTACTGACCCACCCACAGAATGTGCCAAGTGCAGGTAAAAGCACTTCAACAGGCATTAACAACTGCCTGCCCATCCAATCAGATCGGCTTCCGTTTTCCTGCATCTCAGCACCCCGCATTCTCCCCAGGCTACCTGTTTTGGATACATATCTGGTTCAGCCTGGGAAACAGCTTAGTGCGCCACATTCCATATGCACCCTGTGGATAGGGTCCCAGCAGACGCCGCGTCATTATCTGTTGAAAGTAGTTGTTGGGAGGTTCCTTTCTGTCCCTCTGTGCCAACTGTGCAAGATGGACTGGCCAGGCTTCCCACGAGGACTCCCAGAACTGGAGGTGGGAGAGGGTAGAACTCAGTCCTGAGTGCAACATATTTCTGTTTAAATTTATGTGTGCAATATGCTATAACTTAACCAACATCTCATTTACATGGGAAGATAGCAGACACCTAAGGAGTACGGTTCTCTGTATGGTGGAACGAGGGAGCTCTGCTTCTCTGGACAGTCATGACATTTAAAACCAGAGCAACGTGCACAC
>NW_007225532.1:0-888 GCF_000164805.1 Carlito syrichta
TCTGTTGAAAGTAGTTGTTGGGAGGTTCCTTTCTGTCCCTCTGTGCCAACTGTGCAAGATGGACTGGCCAGGCTTCCCACGAGGACTCCCAGAACTGGAGGTGGGAGAGGGTAGAACTCAGTCCTGAGTGCAACATATTTCTGTTTAAATTTATGTGTGCAATATGCTATAACTTAACCAACATCTCATTTACATGGGAAGATAGCAGACACCTAAGGAGTACGGTTCTCTGTATGGTGGAACGAGGGAGCTCTGCTTCTCTGGACAGTCATGACATTTAAAACCAGAGCAACGTGCACACATACGAGCCACCTGGCTTGGTGTGCCTCAGAGAGAAGCTTAGTGCGCCCAGGCTTGAGCGGGACTTGTTCTGTCGTGTCCTCTGAGCACAGGGGTTTCCATTTTTGGCCACGTCCTCTACCCTTTACTCCAGAGCAGGGCAGAACGCAGCAGGGTGCTGACTCCGAGCCCTCAACGTCCACCCCTTCCGGAATAGAGTCCAGGTCCTGCCAGATTTTGACTTGGTGTCTTTATGTCCTTCAGAGCTGTACCATAAACACTGCATTTCAGTTTGGCTGGCAACTCTGCCTCTCTCCTCCATTTCCACCCCTCTCCCCACTTTCTTGTTCTATTCATTGCCAACTGAGCCGGCATTTCTACCACATTTCTGCATGTTAAAACAGCAGCTTTCCTGAATTCTCATCAAAGGAAAGGGAATGTTGCAACAGACGCTTTGTGACTCTAATTATTCAAAAAAGTAGCTTCCAAAATGCATTAAAGGATACTTTTAAAAAAGCATCTTCTGCAACTCAGCATTTCCGCCTTTAGGTTTGTGAACTGCTTCTCTCTGAGCTGAAAGTGGATGGATTTATGGGGGAAAAATAAGCT
>NW_007225533.1:0-688 GCF_000164805.1 Carlito syrichta
CTCCTTCCACTCTCCCTCTCCTGTCACCGCTTGTACAATCTGTCATCAACGTCTGTTGGTGATTATCTGAAATTCCATTTGCATCCTTCCTCTTCTGCCTCGCCTTGGTGCCACTACCCTCTCCGATACTGTGGCCACACCCTGGGAGTTGAGGTGCCAAGTCCAGGCAAACCCTGCATTTCTCCATCTCTGCCAGACACAGCTTCTGAAAACCCAGTGCTCCTTAGGTCATGTCTCTACTCAACGATCATGGGAGCTCCCTAGGCACTGTGAGGGCCAAGTTTGTAAGCCCCTCTTCTATGTGGCTCTCCCTACACTCACCTAGCTTTACTTCCCAGGAGTCCCTAGTACATGCCCTATGTTCTAGCTGCCTTCCTGTTTATTTGTACCTTTGCTCAAGCTGTATCTGACTCCTGGAATGTCTTTCCTCCTCACCTGCCACCTCCTCAAAAGGATTCTGGTTTTGTTTTTTTTTTAAGACACAATCTCGCTCTGTCACCCAGCCTGGAGAGCAGTGGATTATAGCTTACTGAAGTATTTGGGTTTACAGGTGTGTGCCACCAGACCTGGCTAATTAAAAAAAAATTTTTTTAAGACGGGCTCGGTGGCTCAGCCTGTAATCCCAGCACTTTGGGAGGCTGAGGTGAGTGGATTGCCCGAGACCGCGGGTTCGAGACCCACCTGGGCA
>NW_007225534.1:0-680 GCF_000164805.1 Carlito syrichta
AAAAAAAAAGCAGCAAGTTCAGTTGACAACTCAAATCATCACTCTGGGTCATGGCCCTGAGGTGAGTGTCACAGTCAGGTACTGAGGAGAAGTGCTTCATGTGTACTTACCATTTGTCACACAGAACATGAAAAGGCCTAAATTGAAAGGGCCGTGATTTTAAAATATCAGTAATTTGATTCTCGCATCAAGGACATTCTTGAGCAAAACTGTCTTCTTTCATTGCACAGTGAGAAATACAATGATGACCAGTGTCATCTGGTGCCATGGCTTCGATTCATGCTCTGGCACCTGCAATTTTACTCACCACTGTGTCTGCATTATCAGTGCAAATATCAACAGGTGAAAAGGCAAACAACAATTTGAGATTATTAGCTTCATAGACTTCTTAAAATAGTCCTGGGAACCTCAAATGGTTTGCAGAGCACATTTTGCAAGTAGATACCCCCTATCCCCCAGAGAAAGTCCATTTCAGTCAGCCTGGCAGCCTGGGAAGGAAGCACTGAGGCTGGATCCACAGCTAGTATAACGTAACTTAGAGGGGCAGCACGGAGAAACATTTGCCCAACAGCATCAAACGAGGCTATCTTCACAGCAGTCAACAGATTGGAAACATCAAGGGTTAGGAAATAATCTCACTAAACATATCATCATGGAAGTGTCTGGGATGCCTATTGCAC
>NW_007225535.1:0-930 GCF_000164805.1 Carlito syrichta
CAACTCAAATCATCACTCTGGGTCATGGCCCTGAGGTGAGTGTCACAGTCAGGTACTGAGGAGAAGTGCTTCATGTGTACTTACCATTTGTCACACAGAACATGAAAAGGCCTAAATTGAAGGGCCGTGATTTTAAAATATCAGTAATTTGATTCTCGCATCAAGGACATTCTTGAGCAAAACTGTCTTCTTTCATTGCACAGTGAGAAATACAATGATGACCAGTGTCATCTGGTGCCATGGCTTCGATTCATGCTCTGGCACCTGCAATTTTACTCACCACTGTGTCTGCATTATCAGTGCAAATATCAACAGGTGAAAAGGCAAACAACAATTTGAGATTATTAGCTTCATAGACTTCTTAAAATAGTCCTGGGAACCTCAAATGGTTTGCAGAGCACATTTTGCAAGTAGATACCCCCTATCCCCCAGAGAAAGTCCATTTCAGTCAGCCTGGCAGCCTGGGAAGGAAGCACTGAGGCTGGATCAACAGCTAGTATAACGTAACTTAGAGGGGCAGCACGGAGAAACATTTGCCCAACAGCATCAAACGAGGCTATCTTCACAGCAGTCAACAGATTGGAAACATCAAGGGTTAGGAAATAATCTCACTAAACATATCATCATGGAAGTGTCTGGGATGCCTATTGCACCCTCTAATGAGGGATTTTTACTGAGCCCTTAATTCTAGAAGCCAGGTGTCTGCCTGCATGTGCAGGAGGCCAAGCAGTTCTTCCATGTACTTTGCTCCTTCGAAAACAGGATGGAACAAAGTACAAATAGGAAAAGAACCCAGCTTAACACCTTGTCCCTCACACTTCCTACATAGCAGAGATTCCTTTGGGTTAACGAGGTTCTCCTAATGAACTTACATCTTGATCACACCTGGTGTGTTTTCTACATAAATGCCCCAGGCTGGAGCACTCAACC
>NW_007225536.1:0-700 GCF_000164805.1 Carlito syrichta
ACTGTTTTGGCTATTCAGGCTTCCTTGAGATTGAAAAAAAAAGTCATTCAAATTTTGATATGGATTGCATTGCTGTAGATTGCTTTGGTAGTAGTGACATCTTAACAATATTAAGTTGTACAAGTCTTTCACCTCCTTGGTTAATTTAATTAATACAACTGTTCGATACGATTATAAATGAAATGTTTTCTTAATTTTCTTTTTGGATTGTTTGTTTTTTAGTGTATAGAATTATAAGTGCTTTTTGTGTGCTAATTTTGCACTATGCTCTTTTGCTGAATTCACTGATTATTTCTAAAAAGTCTTGTGTAATTTTTAGGGTTTCTTACATATAAGATCATTTTATCTGTGAAGAGAGGTAATTTTACTTCTTCCTTTCCAATTTGGATGCATTCTGGGTATCTTTTTTCCTTGACTCATTACTCTGGCTAGACCCTCCAGTACTACACTAAAGGAAGAGGGGAAATTAGGCATCACTGCCTTGTTCCTAGTCTTAGAGAAAATGCTTTTGGTCTTTTACCTTTGAATACAGTGTTTGCTATGGGTTTGTCATGTATGGCCTTTGTTGTATTGAGGTACATTCTTCCTATACCTAATTTATTGAGGGTTTTTATCTTGAAAGAATATTGATTTTGTCAAATGCTTTTACTGCATCTATAGAAATGATCATAAAGTTTTTTTGTCCTTTGTTCTCTTAATG
>NW_007225537.1:0-1754 GCF_000164805.1 Carlito syrichta
TTTTTTCCTTGACTCATTACTCTGGCTAGACCCTCCAGTACTACACTAAAGGAAGAGGGGAAATTAGGCATCACTGCCTTGTTCCTAGTCTTAGAGAAAATGCTTTTGGTCTTTTACCTTTGAATACAGTGTTTGCTATGGGTTTGTCATGTATGGCCTTTGTTGTATTGAGGTACATTCTTCCTATACCTAATTTATTGAGGGTTTTTATCTTGAAAGAATATTGAATTTTGTCAAATGCTTTTACTGCATCTATTGAAATGATCATAAGGTTTTTTTGTCCTTTGTTCTCTTAATGTGATGTGTCACATTCATTGATATGTTGAACTATCCTTGCATTTCTGGGAGGAATCCCAATTAATCATGGTGGATAAAATTTTCAATGTGCTATCGAGTCTAGTTTGCTATTATTTTGTTTAGAGTTTTGCATCGGTGTTCATCAAGGTTATTGGCCTGTAGTTTTCTTTTGGCTTAGTCTGGTGTCAGTCAGAGTAATTCTGGCCTCATAAATAAATTTGGAAGTATTCTCTTGCCTTCATATTTTTGAAGGTTTGAGAAGAATTGGTGTCAGTTCTTCTCTGAATGTTTGGTACAACCCATCAGTGAAGTCATCAAGTCCAGAGCTTTTCTTTGTTGGAAAATTTTTCATTACTGATTTAATCTTCTTACTATATAAAGGTCTATTTATATTTTCTATTTCTTTATGATTTATTCTTGGTAGGTTTTGTGTGTCTAGGAATTTGTTCATTTCATCTAGGCTATCCAATTTGTTGCCATACAATTGTTCATAGCACTCTCTCAAAATTCTCTTTATTTCTGTGTATTTTTAGTAGTGTCCTTGCTTTCATTTCTGATTTTTAGCAGTTTGAGATTTCTCTATTTTTTCTATCTTATCTAGGTAAAAGCTTTTCAACTTTGTTAATATTTTCAAAGAAGAAAATTTTGTCTTTATTAATATTCTCTATCATTTTTCTATTTTTTATTTCACTTTTCTCTGCTCTAAACCTTTATTTCCTTCCTTCTACTAACTTTGGGTTCAGTTATTTTTTTCTTTTGTCTAGTTCCTTTCTCAAGTTGTAGCAGTAGATTATTTATTTGAAAGTATTCTTCTTTTTTAATATAAACATTTATCACTATAACATTTCCCTTTGGTACTTCTTTCACTGTATTTTGTAAGTTTTGGTGTGTAATTTTTTGTCTAATTTATTTTGTGATTTCTTCTTTAATACTTTGGTTGGTTAAAAGTGTATTGTTCTACTTCACACTCATTAGGATGGCTACTATAAAAAATGAAAAATAGCAAATAGTGACACAGACATGGAGAAATTGGAATACTTATGCTCTGTTGGTGAAATTTTAAAACAATAGAGTTGCTGTGGAAAACAGCATGGCAGTTCCTTCAAAAGTTAAAAACAAAATCGCCATATGATTCAACAATTTCTATAATCAGAATAATTAAGAAGAGTGTCTTAAAGGAACATCTTTAAACTCATGTGTATTATTCACAACAGCTAAAATGCAGAAGCAACCCAAGTATCCACTGACAAATGAATGGGCCAGGAAAATATGGTATATACATACAACAGAATGTTATTCATCCCTAAAAAGAAAAGACATTCTGACATATGCTACAGTATGGTTGAATCTTGAGGACATTATGCTAGGGAAATAAGACAGTCACCAAAAAAAGATATATACTATATAATTCCACTTATATGAGGTTCTTAGAGTAGTGAAAATTATAGAGACAGAGA
>NW_007225538.1:0-552 GCF_000164805.1 Carlito syrichta
AAAGTCTTGATGCCTGGGTTTGTTGCATGTAACCAGTCATTCTGGGGGCTCTTCATTGTTTGTGTTCCAGAATCTGTTTTCTTAGTGTCTGATTTCCCAGGGGTCTGTGTAAGACCTATATTTTTTTTTGGTCTTTCTTCATTTGTGCGGTTTTTCCCCCTACTTACTTTTTCCTTCCCTCTACGTCACTGTCTTCTTTAATTATGCTATTCAGGGGTAAAGGGATTGGTTTTACTTCTGTTTGTTCAATCTCCTATTCTTTATGTGCATCCTCTTACTTTGTTCAATTCTTGAGTTGCACTGTAGGTTGGAGGCGGTCCTTTTTGCAGTTTTGAGATTTACTTAAGGGGAGAGCTGTGATTCAAATTCTTCTGCAGGTCCTGGTATTCACTGTCAGGTGTGTGGATAATGTGGAACCCACTTCTCACTGCCCTGGAATCTGTCCATGTAGTGGGGCTGTAGGTTTACTCCCTGAAATAAAATGTGGTTAGCAGACGGGAGAGAATGGAGCAGATAGTGGGTTGTAGAGGGGAGTGGAGAGGTAGAGGAGTA
>NW_007225539.1:0-725 GCF_000164805.1 Carlito syrichta
TTATGTGCATCCTCTTACTTGTTCAAATTCTTGAGTTGCACTGTAGGTTGGAGGCGGTCCTTTTTGCAGTTTTGAGATTTACTTAAGGGGAGAGCTGTGATTCAAATTCTTCTGCAGGTCCTGGTATTCACTGACAGGTGTGTGGATAATGTGGAACCCACTTCTCACTGCCCTGGAATCTGTCCATGTAGTGGGGCTGTAGGTTTACTCCCTGAAATAAAATGTGGTTAGCAGACGGGAGAGAATGGAGCAGATAGTGGGTTGTAGAGGGGAGTGGAGAGGTAGAGGAGTAAGGGGGGAAACAAATGAGTGTGCCAACAAATAAAGAGAGAGGCCTATACCTAAACAGATAAAAACAATAGACCACAGCTACAGACAAACCGACTCTCATACAAAAAATAAAAAATAAAAATAAGACATATAGTGATGCTAACATACAAGCTAACCAACCACCTTGTTAGTGTGCTGTTCCTCTATACAAAGATTTGGTTTACAGAGAGAAGAAAAGAGAAGGAAAAGGAAAAGGAAAAAAGAAAAAAGGGAAAAATACAGTAGGAATAGAATTAAGTCATTAAACTAATAGAATCAATGAAGCACACTCTGAGATATTTCGTTTAAGTCCAATGTCCTTTCAGGTCTGATTTCAAGTTTTCTTTTCAAGCTGGTAAATTAGTTTGCAGTTAGGGTCAGTTGCCCCTGGTCTGCTGTGAAGGACAGTCAGATAC
>NW_007225540.1:0-762 GCF_000164805.1 Carlito syrichta
GTGCAGGTATCTTTTTCTTTTCTTTTCTTTTCTTTTTTTTTTTGAGTTGGAGTCTCACTCTGTCGCCCAGACTGGAGTGCAGTGGCCGCTCCAGGCCACCGCAGCCTCGACCTGCTGGGCTCTGGCGAGCCTTCCGCCTCAGCCTTCCCAGTAGCCAGAATTACAGGTGTGCGCTACCACGCCCGGCTGATTTTTTGATTTATTGTAAAGATGAGGTCTCGCTGCCCAGGCGGGTCTCGAACCCGTGGGCTCAGGCAATCCACTCACCTCAGCATCCCAAAGGCGCAGGATTACAGGCTGAGCCACCGAGCCCGGCGCAGGTATCTTTTTCATAGTGAGTTGAGTTCCCCCAGGTATATTCCCAATAGGGGGATTGTGGGGTCATATAGAAGGTCAACTTTTAGATCTTATAGGAATAGCCACACTGTTTTCCACAGAGGCTGTACTAGTTTACACTCTCAACAACAGTGGAGAAGTGCTCCCTTTTTGCCAATCCTCTCCATCATCTGTTGTTTACTGAGTTATTGATGATGGTCGTCCTGACTGGAGTTAGATAGTATCTCAGTGTGGTTTTAATTTGCATTTCTTTGATGATTAGTGAGACTGAGCATTTTTTCATGTAACTGTTGGCTGCTCGTATGTCTTCTTTTGTGAAGTATCTATTTATAACTTTTGCCCACTATGTAATGGGTTTTTTTTTTGTTGTTGTTGTTATTTTCTTTTAGCATGTTGGAGTTTTTTGTAGGTCCTAGATGTTAGGTC
>NW_007225541.1:0-654 GCF_000164805.1 Carlito syrichta
GATTACAGGCTGAGCCACCGAGCCCGGCGCAGGTATCTTTTTCATAGTGAGTTGAGTTCCCCCAGGTATATTCCCAATAGGGGGATTGTGGGGTCATATAGAAGGTCAACTTTTAGATCTTATAGGAATAGCCACACTGTTTTCCACAGAGGCTGTACTAGTTTACACTCTCAACAACAGTGGAGAAGTGCTCCCTTTTTGCCAATCCTCTCCATCATCTGTTGTTTACTGAGTTATTGATGATGGTCGTCCTGACTGGAGTTAGATAGTATCTCAGTGTGGTTTTAATTTGCATTTCTTTGATGATTAGTGAGACTGAGCATTTTTTCATGTAACTGTTGGCTGCTCGTATGTCTTCTTTTGTGAAGTATCTATTTATAACTTTTGCCCACTATGTAATGGGTTTTTTTTTGTTGTTGTTGTTATTTTCTTTTAGGCATGTTTGAGTTTTTTGTAGGTCCTAGATGTTAGGTCTTTGTCAGATTTACAGCTGGCAAATAATTTTTCCCAGTCTGTGGGCTGCCTCCCTGCTCTCTCAATGGTTTCTTGGCTTTGCAGAAGCTTGTCAGTTTGATGAAATTCCACTTGTCCATTTTATCTCTTATGGCATGGGCACTTAGGGTTTTGATCAGGAATTGGTTGCCAGTTCCAATT
>NW_007225542.1:0-433 GCF_000164805.1 Carlito syrichta
CCCTCTATCCATAAAGTAAATCTAAATGAGAAATCTCAGGATGTATCTCTATGGGTTAAAAAAAAAAAGTTGTTCTTCAACCACAACAATGTTCTTCCAACTGGATAATTCTAAGGCTTTGGTGTGACTCAGTTCTGTAGTTGTTGGCTATTCCTAAACTGATAGTTATCACTACTTAGCCAATAGCTGGTCTTCACAAAAAAAGTAATGGAGCATGACAGTCCTCTTGGCTGAATTTATCCACAATATAATAGAGCGACTCGGGAAACTGGTAAGTTGCCAGGAAATTAGGTTTTATTACACCACATCCACTCATCATTAATTCTCACCACTCCGGGTACTGAAATCAAAACCCATTTCCCTAGCAACTGAGACTACTTAATAGAGTTTATGAGTATGTGTGTGTGTGTGTGTGTGTGTGTGTGTGTGTGTC
>NW_007225543.1:0-2879 GCF_000164805.1 Carlito syrichta
CTCTTTTTGTGGCTAATATTGCATTGTGGGTATACCCCATATTTTGTTTATCCACTCATCTATCGTTGGGTACTTGGACTGTGTCCCCCTTTTGGCTATTGTGAATATCCTGCTATGAACACTGGTGTACAAGTATCTGAGTCCTTGTTTTCAATGCTTTTCGGTATACACCAAAGAGTGGAGTTGCTGGGTCAGACGGTAGATCTATGTTTAGCTTTTGAGGACTGCCACATTGTTTTCCATGGCGATGGCATCGTTTTACATTCCCATCAGCAATGCATGAGGGTTCCAGTTTCTCTGCATCCTCACCGACAGTTATTTTCTGTTTGTTTATTTTTATTATTATACCTATCCTCATTGCTGTGAAGTAGTATCTCACTGTGGTTTTAATTTGCATTTCCCTAATGATGAATGATGCTGAACATCTTTTCATGTGCTTACCGGCCATTTGCATATCTCCTCTAGAGACATGTCTATTCAAGCCTTTGGCTTATTTTTTAAATTGAGTTGTCTTTTTGTTGTTTAGTGGTAGAATTTTTAAAAACATATTCTGGATAGTAAACTTTTATCAGTTAGATGGTTTGTAGAAATTTTCTGTTGCTCTGTGCATTTTCTTTTCACTCCCCTGACAGTGTTCTTTGATATATGAAATATTTTATCTTAATGAAGTTCAGTTGATCTATTTCTTTCTTTTATTGCCTCTGCTTTTGTGTCATATTTAAGAAGCCATTGCCAAATTCAAGGTTATGTAGATTTCCCCCCTAAATTTTCTTCTAAGAGTTTTATAGTTTCATCTCCTAAGTTTAGGTCTTTAACTTGTTTTGAGTTGATATTTGTATATAGTTTAAAGGACCCAACTTCACCATTTTGCATGTGGCTATCCAGTTTTCTCAGCACCATTTGGTGAATTAAGACTATTTTTTCCTCAATGAATGGTTTGTCACCCTTGTCAAAAATCAATTGACCATGGATATAATGGTTTATTTCTGGGCTCTTAATTCTATTCCACTGGTCTATATAGACTGGTTTCATCATTGCAGCTTTGTAGTAAGTTTTGGAATAAGAAAGTGTGAGTCCTCCAATTTTGTTCTCATTTGTCAAGATTGTTTTGGCTATTTTTAAATCCTTGAAATTCCATCAGAATTTTAAGATGAATTTTTCTATTTCTGCAGTAAATGTTATTGGACTTTTGATAGGGATTGCATTGAATCAGCATTTTGCTTTGGGCAGTTTTGTCATCTTAACAATATTAAGTTTCCAAATCAAAGAGCATAGAATGTCTTCCCATTTACTTAGGTCTTAATTTTTTTTAGTTTAATAATTTAAGGTGATTTAATTAAAGTGAAAATGTAGCTGCATCCCATGGGTTTTTATATTTTTAATTTCCTTTTTGATATCGTCATTGACCCATGAATATTTGCTTTGCTTTATGTTCAAATAGACGCTTTGAAATATGATGTAATTGATGTTTAACTCAATTGCACTGTAGTCAGGGAATACAAGCTATGACACCAACTCTTAGAGATGTCTTGAAACTTGCTTTATAAACTTGCAAATATAATGTTGTATATATATTCTTGAGAAGAATGTGTTTTCTGTGATTCTTTAATGAAAATTCTACAAAAATCCATTAGTTCTTTGTCCTTACTGAATGTTTTGGTCTGTTTCATTTATTATTGAGAATTTTTTAATCAATATTTTTTATTATGATTTTTGTGGGGTACAGCTAAGGGTTAGGTGTACAATTACATTTCATTCAGGCACCCTGTTGATAAGAGGTGTTTCCCCATCCCCAGACAGATATTTGCTACTGTTAATCCCATCCCCCTCCCCCCCCATAGTTTCCCAGTGCTGTCAGTCATTTTCTTATAGTATTACATTGGATGTTCAAGGTCCATTGTATGAGTGAGAACATGTGAAACTCGGATCTTTGTTTCTGTGAGAGGTCACTCAGTATTATAGACTCTACTTTCATCCAGGTTGCTGCGAAATTCATGATTTTGTTCTATTTTATGGCTGCGTAGTATTCCATCGTGCATATGTACCACATTTTTTTAATCCAGTCCTCTTTTGACGGGCAGCATGGTTGTTTCCAGGTTCTTGCTATTGTGAACAATGCTGCAATAAACATACGTGTGCAGGTATCTTTTTTATAGAGTGATTTGAGTTCTTCAGGGTATATTCCCAGTAGAGGGATTGCGGGGTCGTATGGGAAGTTGATATTTAGATCTTTTAGGAATCACCACACTGCTTACCACAGAGAGTGCACTAGTTTACACTCCCACCAACATTGTAGAAGTGTTCCCTTTTCACCACACCCTCTCCAGCAGCTGTTATTTTTTGAGTTGTTGATAATTGCCATTCTGACTGGAGTTAGGTGGTATCTCAGTGTGGTTTTGATTTGCATCTCCCTGATGATTAGTGAGGTTGAGCATTTCTTCATGTGTTTGTTGGCAGCTCGGATGTCTTCTTTTGTGAAGTGTCTGTTCACGTCTTTTGCCCATTTTATAATGGGGTTGTTTGTTTTTTTCTTTTCAGCACGTTTGAGTTCTTTGTAGATCCAGGATGTTAAGCCTTTGTCAGACCTGGAGTTGGCAAATACTTTTTCCCAGTCTGTAGGCTGTCTCCCTGCTCTCTTGATGGTTTCTTTGGCCTTGCAGAAGTTTGTCAGTTTAATAAGGCCCCATTTTTCTGTCTTTTCTCTTATGACCTATGGGTTTCTGGTTTTGTTCAGGAATTGGAGGCCAGTTCCGATTTCCATGAGGGTATGTCCTTCATTTTCTAAGGTTCTTATGGTTTGAGGTTTTACATTTAGGTCTCTGATCCATTGGACATAACCTTTGTGCATGGGGACAGATATTGGTCCTATTTCAATCTTC
>NW_007225544.1:0-671 GCF_000164805.1 Carlito syrichta
CCAGAACACTTTCCAGTCAAGATCCAATTTCGAGGAAAAGGTCCCATGTATCTTCTACCTCAGCCTTATGTCTACTTGCCACTGTTCAGGCAAAAAACAAAAACAAAAAATCCCATCATTCATTTGTTCATTCATTCATCACTCCTTTGTTTTGTAATTCATTTATGTGTTCAATCATCCATTCAGTAAATGTTTATGGGATTGCGATTGCATTGCACAATTGTGCTCCCACCAGAATATTTCTGGGACCCACATTTGAGACCAGAGATATCAGAGTCACTTTCAACTTTTCCCTTTCCATTGGCTTGTGTCTACTCTCACCCTGCTGTGTCTGCCTAACTGATTCTTCCTGCTTTATTTATCCATGCCGTCCCATGGTCTTTTTACCCCATTGGCAGGTCTTGTCTATTTCCCATTTTGGCTTTAAAGGGAAAAAACGCAAACTGTTTCTCCTCTGCTCTCACACCACAACAACAATCAACACAGAAGACTTCTGTGACCAGATGTGTGGGAGTTTTCCCCGGAACACCAAGCAAGCAATCAATTCTGCAGTGGACACCAGCTGGGAGTCTTCTGATTAAAACAATTCTGACTCTGTCTACCAGGAGGTAGTGTCAGATCCCACAGGGTGAAGGCTCAGTCTCCAAGACTATCTCCCACTTCTGATGGTA
>NW_007225545.1:0-1238 GCF_000164805.1 Carlito syrichta
CACTGTTCAGGCAAAAAACAAAAACAAAAAATCCCATCATTCATTTGTTCATTCATTCATCACTCCTTTGTTTTGTAATTCATTTATGTGTTCAATCATCCATTCAGTAAATGTTTATGGGATTGCGATTGCATTGCACAATTGTGCTCCCACCAGAATATTTCTGGGACCCACATTTGAGACCAGAGATATCAGAGTCACTTTCAACTTTTCCCTTTCCATTGGCTTGTGTCTACTCTCACCCTGCTGTGTCTGCCTAACTGATTCTTCCTGCTTTATTTATCCATGCCGTCCCATGGTCTTTTTACCCCATTGGCAGGGCTTGTCTATTTCCCATTTTGGCTTTAAAGGGAAAAAACGCAAACTGTTTCTCCTCTGCTCTCACACCACAACAACAATCAACACAGAAGACTTCTGTGACCAGATGTGTGGGAGTTTTCCCCGGAACACCAAGCAAGCAATCAATTCTGCAGTGGACACCAGCTGGGAGTCTTCTGATTCAAAACAATTCTGACTCTGTCTACCAGGAGGTAGTGTCAGATCCCACAGGTTGAAGGCTCAGTCTCCAAGACTATCTCCCACTTCTGATGGTAACCACAAACCCCAGGTTGTTTTGCCAATGCTTCTGACTGACTGGGATTTCCACAGCTCCTTCCTTGGGTTTGACTGATCTGCTAGAGAGACTCAGAGAACTCAGAGAAACATTTTACTTACATTTACCAGTCTATTAAATTACAAAAGATACAGAAGAAGAGATGCAGAGGACAAGGCAGGTGGGAAGGGGCACAGAGTTTCCATGCCCCCCTCCAGGAACTCTACGAAGCTCTACGAACCCACTCATTTTGGGGTTTTATGGAAGATTCACTAAGCAGGCATGATTAATCAAATCATTAGCCATTGGCAATCAACTTATCTTCAGTGACTCTCCACTCCTCAGCGGTGGTGGGGGATGGGGGGAGGTGGAGCTGAAAGTCCCAACTTTCTAATCCTACCTTGATCTTTCCAGTGACCAGCCCCCATCCTGAACCTACCTAGAAGCTGTCAGCCTTCAGTCAACTCAGCATACAAAACAACATCACTTTGGAGACACTAAGTATTTTAGAGATTGTATGCTGGGAAATGGGACTGAAGACCAAATATGTATTTTACAATATCACAGCCTTCCTCTACCAATTTTCCCTTTCTGGTCATCTTTAGCTCTTCCCTAGATCAAATTTCCTGGACCCCCTCTTACCACT
>NW_007225546.1:0-704 GCF_000164805.1 Carlito syrichta
ACATCTCTCAGTTTGAAGCCTGTAAAAATAAACAGCAAATGGTTAAAATTCATCATCTGTAGAAAAAAAATCCCCATTATGCAATGATGTGTATATCTGTTGTGAAGAAGATAGGGAACAACCAGGTTCAGTCTTCATGATGAGAGCACATCATCCAAAGTAAAATCGAAGAAAAGGAAGCTCCAACTTAACTAACGCAATTGTCACAGCACAATTTAGAGTTATGAAGTATGTATTGGTTTGGACCATATGGTAATAATGATATTTGATCATTGTTGACCCCAAAATGGAAACGTTTTGTGATTTAACCTAACATAGTCAACATTCTAGAGTGCGGGGTCACAAGAACAAGCACATTAGTGTTTGTCTAATTTTCTCAGGGAAGCAGATGCTCTGTTTTCTGCTGATTCTAGCAGTTATTCCCTTAGTAACAATCCTGGGTGGAAGAAGACTGTACATTAATCCTATACAACCTGTAGAACTGTACTTCCAGAAAATTCCATCACCTTTGTAACATGGTGCTCAGTGGTAATATTTGGATCTATAAATTAGCCTCCTCAGGAAACTTGTATATCAAAAATGGTTTGGGAAGCTACCACCTGTAGTTTTCGAACCAGATGTAACTCTTATGTTAAAGTACTAATTCATAATTTTGGAATATTAACTAGTTTCTTGGAATTATTTACATGAGTCAATGCCTCTGA
>NW_007225547.1:0-597 GCF_000164805.1 Carlito syrichta
TAATGATGAGTAATTTGTTTATTTCATAATTCCAGGTCAGAAGTCATAATAGGACAAAAAACATGATGGTTGAAACAGACAGGAGTAAATGGTTTTGTACTATATCTTAGAGGCAGAATTGCCAAGGCTTGATGAAAGCTTAAATATGGTAAGAAAGAAAAAAGTGTAGTAGTGACATCTCATCTCTGACGTACTCAGTGTCTGATACTACAATTTATTGCTACAGGGAATTATTGAAAAGAACTGTTTGGTGAGGAGATGTCAGATAAGCAGTAGGTATGAAAGAAAAAGGAGATGTCTGTTCTACAGATAGTAAACTAAAATTCATTTTTGCAACAATGACTATGAAGACATCAGTGTGGATAAATCAACATGGAAAGGGCATCAGAGGAAAAAACAAATATGATAGCACCCAGAGAAACTGCAAAATTAAGAATGTCCATGACAAAGGTGCCAACAAGACACTTACTATGAGTCACTGTTGTGTTAAGTATGGCAGAAAGAAATAGTAGTATTTAGACACTCATCCACAAGTTTATGGTGTAGGAAGGAGTGAAGGAAACAGATTTTTAGGCATCAATAGGGAATATAGGTAGC
>NW_007225548.1:0-611 GCF_000164805.1 Carlito syrichta
CCAGGAAGGAGTAATGGGAAATATCTAAATACTGGTATTCTTTCAATCTGCCATCCCAGATAATGCTCAAAAACTTACCTCTAGAGGAAACAGATATTGTACAAGTAAGCCAATAGACAAGATAATTTTATAAAGTCATCATTCTAAAATGATAATCAAGATGAACAGAATGCATATTGATGGCTTCAGTAAAAGAGGATGTGTAACCTAGTCCAGGAAGGCCTCCCTAAAGAGATGCTCTTTGACCACAAACCTGAATGGTAGGAATGAGTCAAACATGGGACAATTTGAAGGAGGAAGAGAGAACAACCAGTGCAAAATATTTAAGTTTGGAACTCACTTTTGAGGATGGTCAACATGACTATGGGAACAGATGGAGGTAGGAGATAAATTTGGTGGTAAGATGAAGTTGTCTTATCTGATTTCCTCAAGTAAAATATTAGGGTATATTATCAAGTGCCATTGACAGTTCAAGACATAATGTTTATGTTTAAGAAGACATATGGTATGAACTGGTCATTTGAAGAGTAGGAACATGAGTAATCAGAAAAGCACATTAAGATCTTTTGACAGTGTTGAGTAATACATGATCTTTAATTTAAATGAGACAG
>NW_007225549.1:0-756 GCF_000164805.1 Carlito syrichta
CAAGAAGTTAACTTGATCAGAGTCTCAACACCATTGGCCCAGAAGGTAAAATGTAGAATTAAGCTAACTAGATAATGTGATAATTTGCCAAATTAATGCATTGTACATCCAACTTCAAATGAATTAATGATACAGCAGCAGGGCACAGGTACATAAGTATCTACAGATTAAAAAATATTTTAATGAACAAAGTTTATCTTTTTTAAAAGGTTTTTGTCTCTGTCTCTAATTTTCATAGCTAATTTTTCTATTTACTTGTTTTCCCAGTGCTTAGGAGTCTTTGAAGAATCCTTGGCTCTTCTGTTCTTTTTGATGAAAAGTATTGTTCTCATTCGGCCATTGTGCTTCCAAACTGAAAGCAGGTCACCCTGTAATTTAAAGGAAACGAACGAAAAACGTAATACAATACAATGCTGGGGAAAAATGTCTCAGACCTGTAATTGCCATCAGTTGATGGATCTGGTGACTGTTTTCTGAAGTGGTACTCAGGGCATGAGCTAGGCCTGTCGGAATCATCTTAGAACTTTCATCTAATACAAACATCAGGAATTTGGGTGGAAGGGTAGAGGGTGAACAATGAGGAAAGGGGAGTTCATGGGATTTATAATTTTGGTACATTTTTTCTTTTAATTAGAAGATTTTAAAATGCCATATCACTCTTCCACCTAAAAATGAATTTTCAAACTATGGCATTTTCTAAAATACCCAAATTCATGATATTTATACTTGGATTATTAATCACAAGCCAAACTGAAT
>NW_007225550.1:0-710 GCF_000164805.1 Carlito syrichta
AAGCATGGAAGTTGGTTTACATATTTATTTTTTACTCTTTCCTTTATTATAGAGAGTATTACTATATTGGGGAGATAATTTTAAAAGCACAGAAAAATTCAGAGAATACTATAACAGTTGTTTATTTATCATTCAGAATGACTATTATTATGAATTTACTATATTCCTTCATGCTTTTCTAGAAATAAAATATATCAAATAAACTTGGATTTCCTTTGAATACCAACTTAAATCTCATTTCTTTCCTCATTTTCTCCATGGGTTTTATTCTTTTAGTATTGTTTTAAAGTTCTCAAATACATATGTGTGTTTCTGTCTGTGTGTGTGTGTAATATATATAATGGTGTATTTTCAATGTGCATAAGTAGCATGATACTATACAATTTTATTTCCTGTTGTTTACTAATATTGAGGGATATAGATTTAGTTTATTCATTTTAATTGTTTCATAACATTTTATTATGTGAATATACCACATTTTATTTAACTATACCTCTATGGAGGGACATGTCAGTTGTTTCCAATTTTGGGATACTACAAAAAATTTTCCAATGAGCCTTCTTGTGTGAGGCACATAGAGTTATTTTTTTCCCCACTAGAATAGACATTTAAGAAAAGATTGTCCAAGCATATGTGCATTTAAATTGCCCTCCAAATATCTTTAGCAATTGATAGTTGTAACGTTAGTTTATTTGAATATCTCTCTCTTC
>NW_007225551.1:0-744 GCF_000164805.1 Carlito syrichta
TTTATTATAGAGAGTATTACTATATTGGGGAGATAATTTTAAAAGCACAGAAAAATTCAGAGAATACTATAACAGTTGTTTATTTATCATTCAGAATGACTATTATTATGAATTTACTATATTCCTTCATGCTTTTCTAGAAATAAAATATATCAAATAAACTTGGATTTCCTTTGAATACCAACTTAAATCTCATTTCTTTCCTCATTTTCTCCATGGGTTTTATTCTTTTAGTATTGTTTTAAAGTTCTCAGATACATATGTGTGTTTCTGTCTGTGTGTGTGTGTAATATATATAATGGTGTATTTTCAATGTGCATAAGTAGCATGATACTATACAATTTTATTTCCTGTTGTTTACTAATATTGAGGGATATAGATTTAGTTTATTCATTTTAATTGTTTCATAGCATTTTATTATGTGAATATACCACATTTTATTTAACTATACCTCTATGGAGGGACATGTCAGTTGTTTCCAATTTTGGGATACTACAAAAAATTTTCCAATGAGCCTTCTTGTGTGAGGCACATAGAGTTATTTTTTTCCCCACTAGAATAGACATTTAAGAAAAAGATTGTCCAAGCATATGTGCATTTAAATTGCCCTCCAAATATCTTTAGCAATTGATAGTTGTAACGTTAGTTTATTTGAATATCTCTCTCTTCACTGTTTCCAAGCCTTTCTGTATTTTCCCTTTAACAGAAGGTAGATAAATTAAAAATTTCCTACTTTCTTCCCCA
>NW_007225552.1:0-924 GCF_000164805.1 Carlito syrichta
TAAGGGTTAGGTATACAAATACGTTTCATTCAGACACCCTGTTGATAAGAGGTGTTTCCCGGGCAAAGGCTTTCTTTAAGAAGAAAACATTTCCTTTTCAAAACCAATCTACCTCTTTGTTTCCCATCTTCAGCTCCAAACACACTTACCTGGAAGTACATTCTCTGTGGTGAAAAAGTATGGTAATAGGTCAGGACTCCCTGTCAGTTACAAAGCTACATAGTTGTTAAATTGATCGTGTATTAAGAGATGACACCTTGATAAAATAACGCCTTTACTGAAGGAAAGTGAATCAATCAATGGTTTGAGGGAAGCCAGAGACATTGAATTTTCTTACTGAGCTGATCAGAGGAAATTGCTTAGTGATTCAACTTTAGGAAGATTTATTATTACTTGTTAGAAAATAATACATACTTGAGTTAACTCATTTAATTTTCATAACAATCTTATGAGGTAGGTTTTTATTGTTATCCCCATTTTACAGATGAGTATATTGAGACTCAGTAAACTGCTATGGATACAAATGCAGTCAGGCTGAATTCATAGTCCAGTAACCATGGGACATTATATTACCTCAAGACAGAAAAAGACAACTCTAGTGCTTTAAAAGTGAACTAAATTTTGATTTGATGCTAAAGGAGGGGGAAGTTTTTTGAGGAAGGAAAATATATTGTCAGAGTTGGAAAGATTCTTATTGAAATTTTAAGTTAGTGACTGAAGAAAAATACCTCTTTTTTGGGTAAGGGGGAGGACACAGTGAGGGTCGGAGTAATTGTGTTTTGTTATTTTTGATGACCAGTGTGTCCTCTGATATATTCTATAGATTGGAAGATTAAGGATTATAATCAATAACAAATTCAGTTTTGATAGATTTGTGGTTTAATAAGGATATAAAATGTACTCATAAAGATTTCACCTGTTAAG
>NW_007225553.1:0-753 GCF_000164805.1 Carlito syrichta
ACAGCCAAATAGTCTTTGGGCTCCCAGATCACCATCACTAACTTAACTTCTCATGAAAAATGTATATGTTTAAGTACATGTTGTCATTTAATTTTCTATGAAGCATATTCAATATGCTCTGTTCATGAAAAAAAATTATTATATACTTACTGGAGGATATATATATATATATATATGTATGTATGTATACATACATATATATAAAATACCAAGTAAAACCAATCAAAATGATATATGCCTATAATTTTAAGAACAGAAATACATTAAAAATACAAGCAAATACTAGCACAACTGTTTCTTTTTTATAATTTTTTTAGAATTAGAAAGTAAGTATTTCATGCCATCTTATCTATCATCATATGCATAGTTAATTACTCAGTGTGCTTAAAACTCAGACATACCTAGGGCTGTGCAGCTAACCTTCCAAGATAGTTTTACTTTCTTCCAGCCCTACTGACACAATCACAGGATGATCAGCCCTCAGCAGAACTCCTGTAGTATCCACATTAATTACAGGACACTCTGCCCTGCACCTGTAGGAACCCAAATACAGGAAGAAGGAAGTGTGGACTGAGATTTCCCAAGGGAGGGATTTCAGTGGACACAAGAGAAGCATTAGGGACAGTCTACACTGATGAGGAGACCCAGAAATTGAGAGGATGAGAAAGGAAAGGCCCAGAACAAAGAGACCTCAGAACAATCATCTGGATGAAACAATACAGTACAGCTTCATAATTCAAGGATTACCTGATT
>NW_007225554.1:0-519 GCF_000164805.1 Carlito syrichta
CCTATAATTTTAAGAACAGAAATACATTAAAAATACAAGCAAATACTAGCACAACTGTTTCTTTTTTATAATTTTTTTAGAATTAGAAAGTAAGTATTTCATGCCATCTTATCTATCATCATATGCATAGTTAATTACTCAGTGTGCTTAAAACTCAGACATACCTAGGGCTGTGCAGCTAACCTTCCAAGATAGTTTTACTTTCTTCCAGCCCTACTGACACAATCACAGGATGATCAGCCCTCAGCAGAACTCCTGTAGTATCCACATTAATTACAGGACACTCTGCCCTGCACCTGTAGGAACCCAAATACAGGAAGAAGGAAGTGTGGACTGAGATTTCCCAAGGGAGGGATTTCAGTGGACACAAGAGAAGCATTAGGGACAGTCTACACTGATGAGGAGACCCAGAAATTGAGAGGAAGGAGAAAGGAAAGGCCCAGAACCAAAGAGACCTCAGAACAATCATCTGGATGAACAATACAGTACAGCTTTCATAATTCAAGGATTACCTGATTT
>NW_007225555.1:0-690 GCF_000164805.1 Carlito syrichta
AAAGAGACCTCAGAACAATCATCTGGATGAAACAATACAGTACAGCTTCATAATTCAAAGGATTACCTGATTTATGAATGTGAAATTTCGCAAATACTGAAGTTGCAAAAATCCTTGCTAAGCTAATAAGTTAAACTATTCTTTTCTAAATCTAAGACAACAAAGAAGAAAATAAAAATTTAAATTTTATTAAATATCATGCAGTATTTATTCTCAAAAAATTACTAGGAGTAACAACGATATACTAGTTCAGACTCATCAAATTAGCAGTTTTAAGTCTGTTATATGTAAGAATGGATTGTATCAAGTCAAGAATACAGAGGAGACCACCTCCTTACACAGGTGTGAGTGGAAGCTGGTAAAATTTGGCAAGTTCTAATAAAGCTGGAGGTGAATGCATCCTATACTGTAGGTATATTTCTAAGGAAGCTCCCCCTATGGGTGCAGGAATGTCCACTGAGACACAATTGTAATAGGAGAAACTGCAGGCTACCTGAATGTTCATCAATAGGGAAAAGGACTTATACATTATCACAAAGCCAAAAAAAGGAATACTGAACAACATTAAAATGGAAAAATCAGAGCTACATTTATCCACAGGGCTACATCTCAAAAGCACACCAAAACAAAACAAAAAGTCAGTTTCTTTAAGTTCCAAGTAAAACTAAGGGAGCAGTTTGATTATCAATC
>NW_007225556.1:0-777 GCF_000164805.1 Carlito syrichta
GGGCACATACTTATGTAGGAAGAATATAAAAGTGCACAGAGTAGTGACAAACACCAAATTTAGGACAGTGGCTACCCCAGGGGAGGGAAAATTAGGAAAGGCATTAGGAAGGATTGTACAGGTGGCTTCAATTTTATCTGTAATAATTTGTTTCTTCCTAAAGCAAACAAGGTAAATGTGAAGGTCTGCATAGGCACATAGGTACAAATGACATATTCCCTAAATGTCCTATGTGTTCCACATATTTCATAATGATAAAGAGAAAATATCAGGAACCAACTGAGAAGGAAGATGTGAGGCTTCCTATACCCATCAAGTTTGGGACACCTTTAGGTATTATGATATGTAACACCTGGAAACATCTGGGCCCTTATGCCTCTCCTGACAGAGCGGCACTCAGTCAGGGAAAGCTTTTACTTTGAGCAAGCCAAAACAAATTAAGGGAGCCCCCAGTTTTCCATATAAACTGGACAAATGTGCTGTAAACCTATGTACCACGAATGTGTTAGGGGTCTGTCTCCTCACCTCCACCCTAGTTTCTTTGTAACAGAGGCGAGGCTGTGGCAGGTGCTGCACAGGGAGGTAGGTCAGAGCAGAGCTTCTTAGCAGGACAGCAGCCATCAGCCAACAAGGGAAGGCATATAACAAACAGGGTCACATTTCAACCTGGGCATTCGGCTTAGAGAGGGGCAGTTATACAGGTAAGCAACAGAGATCTATTAGTATAAGACTAGAGGAAACAGTCAGCTTTTCAACTCCGCGACTTGAATCTTGGTT
>NW_007225557.1:0-954 GCF_000164805.1 Carlito syrichta
ATATTCCCTAAATGTCCTATGTGTTCCACATATTTCATAATGATAAAGAGAAAATATCAGGAACCAACTGAGAAGGAAGATGTGAGGCTTCCTATACCCATCAAGTTTGGGACACCTTTAGGTATTATGATATGTAACACCTGGAAACATCTGGGCCCTTATGCCTCTCCTGACAGAGCGGCACTCAGTCAGGGAAAGCTTTTACTTTGAGCAAGCCAAAACAAATTAAGGGAGCCCCCAGTTTTCCATATAAACTGGACAAATGTGCTGTAAACCTATGTACCACGAATGTGTTAGGGGTCTGTCTCCTCACCTCCACCCTAGTTTCTTTGTAACAGAGGCGAGGCTGTGGCAGGTGCTGCACAGGGAGGTAGGTCAGAGCAGAGCTTCTTAGCAGGACAGCAGCCATCAGCCAACAAGGGAAGGCATATAACAAACAGGGTCACATTTCAACCTGGGCATTCGGCTTAGGAGAGGGGCAGTTATACAGGTAAGCAACAGAGATCTATTAGGTATAAAGACTAGAGGAAAACAGTCAGCTTTTCAACTCCGCGACTTGAATCTTGGTTCCCAGTGGATCTGCCCCAGGGTAGGGGAATTCACAGCAACATGCTCCTGGTTGGAATAGGATTTCAGGGCCACGTTAAGGCCATCGGGCAGGTGAGTGTTCACTATTTCAGACTCCATCTTATTTCAAAAAAGGGAATTTCTGTGCTCGACGTGCTCCCCCTTACTTAACCTCTCTGCATTTGTTTTCCTCGTGTATGAAAGGGCACCTGCCAACAAAAGTTGGTCAGTAAATACTGAAACAATGTTTGTAAAACACACTTCTACCAATTACTAGCTACTAATCCTAAATACCCATGAAGGGCATGTATCATTTGAATAATTTTATATTCACCTTAAACAGCCAAAACGTGTCTAAATTATTCTTCTCCAAGACAAAAAGGATCC
>NW_007225558.1:0-407 GCF_000164805.1 Carlito syrichta
ACAAGGCCAATCTGGGTAGGAAACGACCCACTTAAACATTTACTAAATGGCAAGTCAGTGCATTCCACACAGGCCAGCAAGATGACTCTGACACAATTTTCTCCTGACTCTTGCTCCAAATGCCAAAGAGTTAGAGATCCACTCTACGGGAAGGGCCAGGTTCAAGTACAGAAAGGGCAGAATTGAAGCTCAAGGAGCCCCGTCATTTGGGGAGCTTGAAGCCCTAGGTACGGTACGGTTCTCCTCCTTCCGCCTGCCCTTAAGTCCTGAGTTCCAGCATTGGGCTCCTTCCAGCCCATTTGTATCCTTCAATCTGTAGGCTTTCTCAAGGCTCCACATTTTCTAGCTAGTTTAACAGTCTTATGGAGGGGTTAAAATCTCAAATTTCAACTTTTTTTTTTTTTTTT
>NW_007225559.1:0-340 GCF_000164805.1 Carlito syrichta
CTTGCTCCAAATGCCAAAGAGTTAGAGATCCACTCTACGGGAAGGGCCAGGTTCAAGTACAGAAAGGGCAGAATTGAAGCTCAAGGAGCCCCGTCATTTGGGGAGCTTGAAGCCCTAGGTACGGTACGGTTCTCCTCCTTCCGCCTGCCCTTAAGTCCTGAGTTCCAGCATTGGGCTCCTTCCAGCCCATTTGTATCCTTCAATCTGTAGGCTTTCTCAAGGCTCCACATTTTCTAGCTAGTTTAACAGTCTTATGGAGGGGTTAAAATCTCAAATTTCAACTTTTTTTTTTTTTTTTGAGTTGGATTCTCACTCTGTCGCCCAGACTGGAGTGCAGTGG
>NW_007225560.1:0-804 GCF_000164805.1 Carlito syrichta
TGATAAAATCAACTCAGGAAAATGAACTTTGCAAATATGAAAATATGAGCTTTATTAAAAACCATGCTGCAAAAATACCAGTGATCATTTTTGCTGAAAGTAGTGTTAAATAAAATTTATGAGAGGCCATTGTTTTGGACTAAGCTCCTGCAATACGCCCAATAGAACAGACCAGACCAGAAAGGAGTCAGTGCTAGGTGCCACATAATCAAACTGGACTTTAAAATCAGCCAGTTTTCCAAAATACCAGGAGATTCACAGTAACCAGTCAGAAAGGGCCTAGTCCTAATAAGAAAGTCCTCTCTGCTTTAATCCTATAAAGAAGTAACTTTGAAGCAACCTACCTTCATTTTGTTCCTTGTTTCTGCTTTCTTCAGCCTTTTCTGCTTATAAAGCCTGTCTCCTCTGCTCAGCTTATTAGACGGCCTTTTGGTTTTATAAACGGGATGCTGCCTAATTCATGAATCATTAATAAAAGCCAATTAGATTATTAAACTAAATTTGTTAAAATTTTGCTTTTTGATAGTAGTATAGAAAAATGATATATCTTTAAGAGGAGAATGAGAACACCTAATTTGAGAAATGTGAGTCAGAAAAAGTTTTAGATAATTATAGTCAAAAGTGTTACCTAAGTAGTTACTTGAAAGACAATTTCTATATAAAATAAAACATGAAAGGCTGATATGAAGAGAAAAAAAAAATCAGATTTCAGCTGGGTGCAGTGGCTTGTGCCTGTAATCCTAGTACTTGGGAGGCAAGGTGAGAGGATAGCTTGAGTTCAGGAGTTTGAGATCAGCCTGGAAA
>NW_007225561.1:0-594 GCF_000164805.1 Carlito syrichta
GAGGTGAGAGGATAGCTTGAGTTCAGGAGTTTGAGATCAGCCTGGAAAACATAGACAGGCCTTGTCTCCACAGAAAATTAAAAAACTAGCCAGGTATGATGGTGCACACCTGTAGTCCCAGGTATTTAGGAGACTGAGGCAGAAGGGTTACTTTAGCCCAGGAGGTTGAGGATATGGTGAGCCTTGATCCTGCTGCTGCACTTCAGCCTGGGTGACAGAGTGAGACCTGACTCAAAAAAAAAAAAATTAAAAATAAAACATATTCCAGGTTTCTTTCTATATCCCAACACTGAAGATTTTCCTTCTCTCCTGGCCTTCTATTTCTACGTGTTTAAACATGTCAGTTCCATCTCTGGCCATCCTGAATCACTGCTCCCTAGAGTAAATGAGCACACCAGGGCACTCTCCCCCTATGGGGACCGTCTGGGGAAAGTTTGCAATTTCTTGGCTCTGCCTTTAACTCACTGCTCTATCTCCTTCAGGGGTTAAGTACTGGAGGCTAATTGTAGCTACAGATCTAAAGCTACATTCGCAAATCTTTGAGGTCACTGGTCCGGCTCCCCCTCTTTTTTTTTTTTTGAGTCAAAGTCTTAC
>NW_007225562.1:0-695 GCF_000164805.1 Carlito syrichta
ATCCAGTCTGGGCAACAGAGTGAGACTCCAACTCAAAAAAAAAAAAAAGAGAATATCTTAGTGATGTTGATCTATAAAACAATACAGTATGTCCCTTACATATGAATAAGTTCCATTACAAGAGTACTTTTAATAAGTCCAATTTGTTCATAAGTCCAACAAAGTTATCTTAGGTACTCAACTAACGCAATCGGCTATATAGTGCTGTACCAGCTACATCACTGCTTTTATGCTTGCTTCTGGACATCTTAGGCTTGAAATAAAGATACTGTGCTACTGTACTCTATACAATACTGTACAGTAAAGTACACAAAAGCCCAGCCACTTGTAGAGGATGCTTGTACATGACAATGTATGTCAGACATGCAAAATAACTTACATGGTTGGATATGCATAAGCATATTCACATTTTTGAAAGTTTGCAACTTGAAGGTTCGTATGTAGGGGACTTACTGTAATAAGAACAATTTGGGGGCACAAAATATAGAAATTACCATACATAAAAGCAACATCATAATTATAGTATTCCAAATTCCATGAGCGTTCAGGAGCAAGGTCAAAATAACAATTATTATGAGACTTTGGTAAGTAAAAAATAATATTTTCTCTAGAGACCACTATAAGAATCAAAAGTGCATACCATCCAAGCTAATAGAAGACGAAATGGAATATTTAAACATTCAATCTAAAAAAAG
>NW_007225563.1:0-1087 GCF_000164805.1 Carlito syrichta
AAAAAAAAAACAGATAATGCAAAAAGGACCAATTTTTAAAAGAGAAAACGTTTTGGGCATTAGAGGTTTTGTGACTCTAGCAATATGTGTCTCTTTTCTGAACTGTGATTCATTACTGTCAATCACCACCCTATTGCACAATTCTAGACCCTGTTACTCGAATTTCTAAGTGCAAAGGAAAAAATAAATGCCTCTTCAATACAAGTACGCTTCTTCAAGTTCACTGCAATAGGGGTTTGTTGTTATTATTGTTTTCTGTTTGTTTGTGTTCTGCACAGGGATCTAAGGGAATGCCAGCAATACAGAGTTCCCTTCGAGTCGGGGTTCAAGAAATAAAAGCTCAAAACTTCCAGGAAGACCTGTCAGTTTGTCCTGAATGTCAGGAGGCAGCAGTGAGCTGTGGACCACTCTTTCAGGGAGATGAATGATGGCCACTGCGGCATACAAATAGACACCATGAGAAAACAATCGCCACTTGGAGAGAACATTAAACTCTCCATTCTCCCTCCATAGATTTTCCTTTCTCAGTAAACAGTAATGGAGCCCTACTCAGTTACTGTGCTCGGCCTGCGCGTAACCGTGAACAAGTTACCACTGCAGCTTCAAAGAGATTATAACCAGGGAATGTACACCAGACTAACACTGGAGAAACAGAGGAAGGTTCTCCAGGCCATTGCCCCTCATTTGCCCCCCGAAGGCAGGGAGTTTATTAACACAACAATGGAGCAGAGTCCATTTTTGAGAGGCAACCAAAAACCGTAAGCTTTATCCTTTTAACCATTTCATTTTTAAGACTTTGAAAGACCTAGAGCTTTGTCCAATGCATTAGCTCTGTGAGAGAGGTTAGTTTGTGAGAATATGTGAGTCTCCTCACCTCACAGAAACTAATGAACCAGTTATCACACTACATCACTGTTCTGCTCAGCTCCCTTCATGATTTCCCACTGCACCTGGAGTAAATCCTAGCCTTCTGTATGTCTACAAGGCCCTGCATGTCATGGTACTGAATGCCTCTCTGATCTCTTTTAATCTTTCCAACTATTACTGCTATCACAAAAACTTCATTTCTGCCTTCAAATGCGCCAAG
>NW_007225564.1:0-736 GCF_000164805.1 Carlito syrichta
TCTCTGTTTCTCTTTCCGTCTCAGGGAGTCCGATTATTCTTAGGTTAGGCCTCTTGAGGTAGTCACTCATCTCTTGAAGGTTTTGTTCTGTCTTTTTTAGCTTATTTTCTGTGTTTTTAAGAGTTTGGGTTATTTCTATATTTTGGTCCTCAAGCTCTGAGATTCTTTCTTCTGCTTGGGTAATTCTGCTCTCCATGCTTATCAATTTGTTATTTATTTCATTCACAGTATTCTTTATTACTGTTATCTCAGATATCAGCTCCTTCCTAGTTTCTTCTTGTGTCTCCTCAATTCTTTTTAGTCTCTCCATTATTGTTTTGATATCTACATTTGCATTTTGAGACCCTTCATTCTGGGGACTTGTCATTGTTTGTATTCCAAAGTCAATTTTCTCAGTGTCTGCTCTCCCAGGCGTCTGGGAGAGACCCATACTCTTCTTTTGGGTTTTCTTCATTTCTGTAGATTTTTCTCCCTTTACCCCTTTCCCTCCCCCTCTTCAATTCTGTTTTTGAGGGAAGGTGGGGGTTGCTTTTATTTCTCTTCTGCAATGACCTGTTCTTCCTTATGAGGGTCTTCTGGTTTTGTTCACTTTTCCCTCTGCTTTTACAGTCTGTCTATTCAGCAGTTTGCAGTCTTGGTCCATTTCAGAGAATCTCACCAGTTCACCTATGCCGTCGCCATCTTGCCCGTCTCCCATTGTTTATTTTTGAAAGCCATTTTCCTTCTGTAGGATTTT
>NW_007225565.1:0-751 GCF_000164805.1 Carlito syrichta
GACAAGACATTGAACTAAGTTGCTTATTTTAATAGTAATTGACAGCATGCTCATGAGAAAGTGCTGAATAAAATACTCTAAAATCATGGTTTTACATGGATGCTTTAACCACTGTAGGAATGCTAAAAATATACAAATTGATTTTCCATTTGTAATAAGAATTTTCATGATTAGGACACAAAAAATTTGTCTGATACTTTATAGTCATGCCATATTCTAAAGTTTAACTTTGATGAACTCTTCTGTCTCAGGTGTGTTTTCTTTTGGAGGCCAGTTATTCAAACTGCCCTAAAATCCCGCGCCTTTGGGAGGCTGAGGTGAGTGGATTGCCTGAGCCCGCGGGTTCAAGACCCGCCTGGGCAGCGAGACCTCATCTCTACAATAAATCAAAAAAATCAGCCGGGCATGGTAGCACATGCCTGTAATTCCGGCTATTGGGAAGGCTGAGGCGGAAGGATCGCCGGAGCCCAGCAGGTCGAGGCTGTGGTGGCCGGAAGCGGCCACTGCACTCCAGTCTGGGTGACAGAGTGAGACTCCAACTCAAAAAAAAAAAAAAAAAAATATTTCTTTGATTTTTCTATTAATTACTTACTCAAAGAATAAAAATATTGTTCTAATAGTTCAACCTTATTTCGCTGAGTTTATTAGCATATTTCCTTGCAGAATATTTAGATAATTTTAAAGAAGCAGATGGTTTCCAGGGGCCTAATTATGCAATGCACTTACACGTCTTCTGCCCAAAACCATTCAG
>NW_007225566.1:0-748 GCF_000164805.1 Carlito syrichta
AAAATATAATTATGATCAAGATAAACATGGTTGGTGATAGCACAGATATTCATAGACTATTGGGAATTGCAACTCAGGCATTGGTATTTAACAGAATCCATAAAAATAAATAATCTTGCTACTCATCCAAGTTTCTATTGAAGACAAATGCTTTGCTCAACAATGCTCAAAATGTTAATTCTTTCGCTGATAAAGAATTTTGAAGGCCAGGTACAATGGCTCACAAGTGTACTACCAGCACTTTGGGAGACCAAGGTAGGAGGATCCTTTGAGGCCAGAGGTTTGAGATCAGCCTGGGCAAAATAGCGAGTCTCCATCTCTACAAAAATTAAAAAAAATTTTTTTAAATCTTTTTTAAAAAGGCGTTAAACAAACAAACATAATTACAAAAAGTTTTGAAGAATGGAGCTTTAACTAGTCTATCCAAAGGGGCTTATTAATACTCCCGCTTGGGGTTGGACAGATATACAGACAGAGTACACAAGTGGCTGCCCCCCAAGGATGTATGTCATGGAGAAGCAGAGAATGTAGTTAGGCATACCAACAGCCGGGCATGTGTGAAGGCAGGAAGTAGACAAGATGAGAGATTATGGACTTGAGGGAATGCAAAGTCGTTCAGATTGGCCGGTGTATAAAGAAAGAGTGTTAGGAGAGGTGACTTCCATATGTATACGGCCTTGTGGTCACATTGAGCAGTTTCGATTTTATTCTAGCAGAATGAAGCCATTGATTCTAAACAGATGGTTGG
>NW_007225567.1:0-2047 GCF_000164805.1 Carlito syrichta
GCTCACAAGTGTACTACCAGCACTTTGGGAGACCAAGGTAGGAGGATCCTTTGAGGCCAGAGGTTTGAGATCAGCCTGGGCAAAATAGCGAGTCTCCATCTCTACAAAAATTAAAAAAAATTTTTTTAAATCTTTTTTAAAAAGGCGTTAAACAAACAAACATAATTACAAAAAGTTTTGAAGAATGGAGCTTTAACTAGTCTATCCAAAGGGGCTTATTAATACTCCCGCTTGGGGTTGGACAGATATACAGACAGAGTACACAAGTGGCTGCCCCCCAAGGATGTATGTCATGGAGAAGCAGAGAATGTAGTTAGGCATACCAACAGCCGGGCATGTGTGAAGGCAGGAAGTAGACAAGATGAGAGATTATGGACTTGAGGGAATGCAAAGTCGTTCAGATTGGCCGGTGTATAAAGAAAGAGTGTTAGGAGAGGTGACTTCCATATGTATACGGCCTTGTGGTCACATTGAGCAGTTTCGATTTTATTCTAGCAGAATGAAGCCATTGATTCTAAACAGATGGTTGGCAGGGTTGCATTGCTTTTCAGATGTCATTTAGGAAGCTTTGTGCAGGTTGGATCTAAAAGGGACAAAACAGACTAAAAGATCTACCAACAGGCTGGTTTAATAATGCAAATTAGTATTAAACTTCTAATGACGAGTTAAACATTGTGAAGTACTTAAAGCTGAGAAGAAAAATCGGTAGAAAGCATCATAGGCTGTATTTCTTAAAAATGGATGAGAAAAGTAGAGGTGATTCAGGTGTAAACGGGAGTAATACTAGTTTGGGTGAATAGGTTAGAACACATTTGATTTTTCACCTTTCTAGCTTTTTCTTAGCCATTTCACTGCTAATTAGCACTTCCACCGAGAGAGTAGATGGAGGATTACATCTTTCTAGTGTTCTTTCAGAATATCTCTTCTGAAGAATGCTTAGTAATTTTTAAAATTGCAATTAATAGTCATAGTATGGCTTGGGATTAGCTGAAATTTTCATTTATTCATCCTGTCCCAAGTTCTCATTAACATGTATGATTGAGTCAGAAGTGACTTTAATTATTTAGTTGACCCTTTCAATTACCTCATTTTGCCTTGGACAATTCGTAAGCTTTCTGCAAAATTTTAATTTGCCCACATCAAAGGAGTCACAGCTTTAGTAAGATGGGCCCTACTGAAAACAACAATAATGTAGACAGCAAAACCATGTTCTAAAGCTCTGTGAAGTTCATTTTGGGATTAGATGAAAAGCTAAATAATTTTTTGGTTCATGCTATTTTTTTAAGAATATGCTTTTTCTCATTGGGTAAATTCTGTTACAGTGGGTTGCTTTTGGTGTGAGGACCTAGAGGGGACACTTAATGCCTCAAGGCTTGATATTCACAATATTATCTAATCCTTGATTCTAGAAATTGTTGTATCTATAAGGCTGAATTATCTTAATGATGTTGTCATATCTATTTATCTAACCTTCTGATTCATGATTTACCATAGCCATCTCCTTTTGAGATGGGTATTTACTGCTATGCACACATTTTGCTTTCATTGCCATAGCATTGTGGTGGTGTCAGTAGTAGGCATAGATGACAGTCATGTGATCAGCCATTCATTTCCACCAGCACTTAATGAGCATCCATGTTGAACTTAGCACTGTTTACTTCCCTGTGGATCCAAAGTTGATTTTATATAAAGATGAGAGACATAACAGCTCATGACAAATATTAGCACAGATATCTGTTACCACGGCATAGAAAAAGGAGTCACTAATTTCCCCTTCATAGTCAAGGAGGGAAACTTTGGATAATAACAGAAAGAAGTATGTCAAACCACAAAAAGGAAGACTACATTAAGGAGAGGTATTTGCATATTCAAAAACAAATAAACAAATAAAAACAGGAACAGAGGTAATAGAATGTTTTGCATTGCATAATTCTCAGTATTAACGAAGAACATTTTCTCTAAATTTTAAGTGGTAAGCTCTATGTATGCAGATCTTCGCTTTGCATATTATCTTTTCATATCCTAATCCCAAACCTTTTATTTTATA
>NW_007225568.1:0-785 GCF_000164805.1 Carlito syrichta
GGGGCTTATTAATACTCCCGCTTGGGGTTGGACAGATATACAGACAGAGTACACAAGTGGCTGCCCCCCAAGGATGTATGTCATGGAGAAGCAGAGAATGTAGTTAGGCATACCAACAGCCGGGCATGTGTGAAGGCAGGAAGTAGACAAGATGAGAGATTATGGACTTGAGGGAATGCAAAGTCGTTCAGATTGGCCGGTGTATAAAGAAAGAGTGTTAGGAGAGGTGACTTCCATATGTATACGGCCTTGTGGTCACATTGAGCAGTTTCGATTTTATTCTAGCAGAATGAAGCCATTGATTCTAAACAGATGGTTGGCAGGGTTGCATTGCTTTTCAGATGTCATTTAGGAAGCTTTGTGCAGGTTGGATCTAAAAGGGACAAAACAGACTAAAAGATCTACCAACAGGCTGGTTTAATAATGCAAATTAGTATTAAACTTCTAATGACGAGTTAAACATTGTGAAGTACTTAAAGCTGAGAAGAAAAATCGGTAGAAAGCATCATAGGCTGTATTTCTTAAAAATGGATGAGAAAAGTAGAGGTGATTCAGGTGTAAACGGGAGTAATACTAGTTTGGGTGAATAGGTTAGAACACATTTGATTTTTCACCTTTCTAGCTTTTTCTTAGCCATTTCACTGCTAATTAGCACTTCCACCGAGAGAGTAGATGGAGGATTACATCTTTCTAGTGTTCTTTCAGATATCTCTTCTGAGAATGCTTAGTAATTTTTAAAATTGCAATTAATAGTCATAGTATGGCTTGGGATTAGCTGAAATTTT
>NW_007225569.1:0-2047 GCF_000164805.1 Carlito syrichta
GTGTGAAGGCAGGAAGTAGACAAGATGAGAGATTATGGACTTGAGGGAATGCAAAGTCGTTCAGATTGGCCGGTGTATAAAGAAAGAGTGTTAGGAGAGGTGACTTCCATATGTATACGGCCTTGTGGTCACATTGAGCAGTTTCGATTTTATTCTAGCAGAATGAAGCCATTGATTCTAAACAGATGGTTGGCAGGGTTGCATTGCTTTTCAGATGTCATTTAGGAAGCTTTGTGCAGGTTGGATCTAAAAGGGACAAAACAGACTAAAAGATCTACCAACAGGCTGGTTTAATAATGCAAATTAGTATTAAACTTCTAATGACGAGTTAAACATTGTGAAGTACTTAAAGCTGAGAAGAAAAATCGGTAGAAAGCATCATAGGCTGTATTTCTTAAAAATGGATGAGAAAAGTAGAGGTGATTCAGGTGTAAACGGGAGTAATACTAGTTTGGGTGAATAGGTTAGAACACATTTGATTTTTCACCTTTCTAGCTTTTTCTTAGCCATTTCACTGCTAATTAGCACTTCCACCGAGAGAGTAGATGGAGGATTACATCTTTCTAGTGTTCTTTCAGAATATCTCTTCTGAAGAATGCTTAGTAATTTTTAAAATTGCAATTAATAGTCATAGTATGGCTTGGGATTAGCTGAAATTTTCATTTATTCATCCTGTCCCAAGTTCTCATTAACATGTATGATTGAGTCAGAAGTGACTTTAATTATTTAGTTGACCCTTTCAATTACCTCATTTTGCCTTGGACAATTCGTAAGCTTTCTGCAAAATTTTAATTTGCCCACATCAAAGGAGTCACAGCTTTAGTAAGATGGGCCCTACTGAAAACAACAATAATGTAGACAGCAAAACCATGTTCTAAAGCTCTGTGAAGTTCATTTTGGGATTAGATGAAAAGCTAAATAATTTTTTGGTTCATGCTATTTTTTTAAGAATATGCTTTTTCTCATTGGGTAAATTCTGTTACAGTGGGTTGCTTTTGGTGTGAGGACCTAGAGGGGACACTTAATGCCTCAAGGCTTGATATTCACAATATTATCTAATCCTTGATTCTAGAAATTGTTGTATCTATAAGGCTGAATTATCTTAATGATGTTGTCATATCTATTTATCTAACCTTCTGATTCATGATTTACCATAGCCATCTCCTTTTGAGATGGGTATTTACTGCTATGCACACATTTTGCTTTCATTGCCATAGCATTGTGGTGGTGTCAGTAGTAGGCATAGATGACAGTCATGTGATCAGCCATTCATTTCCACCAGCACTTAATGAGCATCCATGTTGAACTTAGCACTGTTTACTTCCCTGTGGATCCAAAGTTGATTTTATATAAAGATGAGAGACATAACAGCTCATGACAAATATTAGCACAGATATCTGTTACCACGGCATAGAAAAAGGAGTCACTAATTTCCCCTTCATAGTCAAGGAGGGAAACTTTGGATAATAACAGAAAGAAGTATGTCAAACCACAAAAAGGAAGACTACATTAAGGAGAGGTATTTGCATATTCAAAAACAAATAAACAAATAAAAACAGGAACAGAGGTAATAGAATGTTTTGCATTGCATAATTCTCAGTATTAACGAAGAACATTTTCTCTAAATTTTAAGTGGTAAGCTCTATGTATGCAGATCTTCGCTTTGCATATTATCTTTTCATATCCTAATCCCAAACCTTTTATTTTATAGTATGGAGCCTGAGACCCAAAAAAGTGAACTGACTTGTCCCAGGCTGCATGGTTGATCCAAGGCAGAGCAAGGCTGCAAATGAAAATGTTTATATTTAGGACCAGTTTTACAACTCCATGTGCAGGATATTGTTGCTATTGCTGTTTCTATCTAGAAGTTTCTTTAGAAATCATTCCTGGCAGGAATTAACCAATCATCCATGATTACATATTTTAATGCAAGCAAAATGATTTTTGAGCAAAAATATACATTATTATTTTCATTAAAGTACACTGGAATATTGTATACTTAAATATATTTACAGTACAAGAAAACTGAAAACAAAACTTCTAGTGC
>NW_007225570.1:0-2047 GCF_000164805.1 Carlito syrichta
CATAGGCTGTATTTCTTAAAAATGGATGAGAAAAGTAGAGGTGATTCAGGTGTAAACGGGAGTAATACTAGTTTGGGTGAATAGGTTAGAACACATTTGATTTTTCACCTTTCTAGCTTTTTCTTAGCCATTTCACTGCTAATTAGCACTTCCACCGAGAGAGTAGATGGAGGATTACATCTTTCTAGTGTTCTTTCAGAATATCTCTTCTGAAGAATGCTTAGTAATTTTTAAAATTGCAATTAATAGTCATAGTATGGCTTGGGATTAGCTGAAATTTTCATTTATTCATCCTGTCCCAAGTTCTCATTAACATGTATGATTGAGTCAGAAGTGACTTTAATTATTTAGTTGACCCTTTCAATTACCTCATTTTGCCTTGGACAATTCGTAAGCTTTCTGCAAAATTTTAATTTGCCCACATCAAAGGAGTCACAGCTTTAGTAAGATGGGCCCTACTGAAAACAACAATAATGTAGACAGCAAAACCATGTTCTAAAGCTCTGTGAAGTTCATTTTGGGATTAGATGAAAAGCTAAATAATTTTTTGGTTCATGCTATTTTTTTAAGAATATGCTTTTTCTCATTGGGTAAATTCTGTTACAGTGGGTTGCTTTTGGTGTGAGGACCTAGAGGGGACACTTAATGCCTCAAGGCTTGATATTCACAATATTATCTAATCCTTGATTCTAGAAATTGTTGTATCTATAAGGCTGAATTATCTTAATGATGTTGTCATATCTATTTATCTAACCTTCTGATTCATGATTTACCATAGCCATCTCCTTTTGAGATGGGTATTTACTGCTATGCACACATTTTGCTTTCATTGCCATAGCATTGTGGTGGTGTCAGTAGTAGGCATAGATGACAGTCATGTGATCAGCCATTCATTTCCACCAGCACTTAATGAGCATCCATGTTGAACTTAGCACTGTTTACTTCCCTGTGGATCCAAAGTTGATTTTATATAAAGATGAGAGACATAACAGCTCATGACAAATATTAGCACAGATATCTGTTACCACGGCATAGAAAAAGGAGTCACTAATTTCCCCTTCATAGTCAAGGAGGGAAACTTTGGATAATAACAGAAAGAAGTATGTCAAACCACAAAAAGGAAGACTACATTAAGGAGAGGTATTTGCATATTCAAAAACAAATAAACAAATAAAAACAGGAACAGAGGTAATAGAATGTTTTGCATTGCATAATTCTCAGTATTAACGAAGAACATTTTCTCTAAATTTTAAGTGGTAAGCTCTATGTATGCAGATCTTCGCTTTGCATATTATCTTTTCATATCCTAATCCCAAACCTTTTATTTTATAGTATGGAGCCTGAGACCCAAAAAAGTGAACTGACTTGTCCCAGGCTGCATGGTTGATCCAAGGCAGAGCAAGGCTGCAAATGAAAATGTTTATATTTAGGACCAGTTTTACAACTCCATGTGCAGGATATTGTTGCTATTGCTGTTTCTATCTAGAAGTTTCTTTAGAAATCATTCCTGGCAGGAATTAACCAATCATCCATGATTACATATTTTAATGCAAGCAAAATGATTTTTGAGCAAAAATATACATTATTATTTTCATTAAAGTACACTGGAATATTGTATACTTAAATATATTTACAGTACAAGAAAACTGAAAACAAAACTTCTAGTGCTTTTAGTAGCTGAATCGCATAAAAATTTTGCTTTTTTTTATAAATGCAGAGCTAAGCTAGGATTCTCTCAATGTATTGATGAATAATAAAGTGTCTGCAAAGAACTAGAATTAGGGTGTGAAGGGAAGAGAAAAGTGAATAGGAGCACCCTGGGAGAATTTAGGTCAAGTACACTGCACGTGACACTCTTCTGACTGGAAATATTTTTCAAGTAGACGACAGAGAACAATGTGCTGCATACCCGAGCAGTGTGGCAGTGCAAATCATGCCAAGGAAATAACTGTTTTCACCCTTCCAGAGGCCAGAGAGCCCACCACTGATTTTTACAAGATGTAATTTTTGACTGGTTTCTCTTTCTGAAACCAAAAAGCTAGAAATT
>NW_007225571.1:0-3584 GCF_000164805.1 Carlito syrichta
GATTCCCGCCTGGGCAGCGAGACCTCATCTCTACAATAAATCAAAAAAATCAGCCGGGCATGGTAGCACATGCCTGTAATTCCGGCTATTGGGAAGGCTGAGGCGGAAGGATCGCCGGAGCCCAGCAGGTCGAGGCTGTGGTGGCCGGAAGCGGCCACTGCACTCCAGTCTGGGTGACAGAGTGAGACTCCAACTCAAAAAAAAAAAAAAAAATATATTTCTTTGATTTTTCTATTAATTACTTACTCAAAGAATAAAATATTGTTCTAATAGTTCAACCTTATTTCGCTGAGTTTATTAGCATATTTCCTTGCAGAATATTTAGATAATTTTAAAGAAGCAGATGGTTTCCAGGGGCCTAATTATGCAAATGCACTTACACGTCTTCTGCCCAAAACCATTCAGGAATGCGGGGTTTATTTGTTTTATTTTTCTAGATCTATTCAATTCTGTCCTTTACTGTTTGAATCTAGGCACTTCTACTTATTGGTTGTGGAATTTGTGTGTTTTACTTGAATTCTCTCCGTTGCAGCTCCTCTAAGTGGCTAGTTCTCTATGTGGCTAGTTCTACAATGCTTGTAGGATTATAACGACAGGCAGAAGTAGTGGACTCCATGTGACTACCTTATGCCCTGACACATGGCAGGATTTGGGAATGGAGCTCACTATTACATCACCATTCATTTCCATGCCCATTTACACAGAGTCAGGTCACCCATTTGCTATCTTTGTTGTGAACTTTCACTTAATGAATATGTATGGAACCTATGTTGGTTCTGAATCGCAGTGTTACACTATAACGTTTTGTTTATTTGACAGTGGCCTGCAGTGAGCTTAAAGTTTTAACAATAAGAAACTGGGTTGAGAGACAACATGTTTAAACCACCATTGAGTCAAAAGTTGTGAAGTAAAAAAAAAAAAAAACTGGTGAAAAATCTGTATGAAGCATTATATGATGACTTATTAAAATTGGACAAGTCTGAATGAAAAGAAAGTCTAAATCAATAAATTTTCAAACACAAATAGCCTACCAGATGCCATCAAAGCAGTTATTACTATAGTTTTGGAAAGAAAAATCTTATATTTCTAACTAGATAAGTAGATGAGACTCATTTAAAATTACTTCAGCATCTTTTACCTAGAAATTAATTTAGTGTTATTTTCAAATGTTTTGTTTTCTAGATAGATAATTTATAAAGTACTTTTCAAATTGAGGCCCTGTGATTAAAATTACATTACTTTATCTTTAATTAATAAATCCTTTTCTGTTGAACAAAAGTAAATTTAAATCTATGTTAGATTAAGTGATTAAATACCAAATTGATGGAATCAGAACTAATAATGTTTTAGTATACGGGGTAGGTGTTTAAATATTTCTAAAAGTTAGCCAGGAACTGGTGAGAACGGAAACTCTAGAGGTATTAATGCACTGCTGAGAAGTTTGAACTTTAAAAATGTTGCTTGTCTATTCATTTACTCACTAAATAAATGTTGCTTGAATACCCCCCATGTGCCTACTCTTTGTCAGGCACTCTGCTAAGTGCTGAAAATATAATTATGATCAAGATAAACATGGTTGGTGATAGCACAGATATTCATAGACTATTGGGAATTGCAACTCAGGCATTGGTATTTAACAGAATCCAAAAAATAAATAATCTTGCTACTCATCCAAGTTTCTATTGAAGACAAATGCTTTGCTCAACAATGCTCAAAATGTTAATTCTTTCGCTGATAAAGAATTTTGAAGGCCAGGTACAATGGCTCACAAGTGTACTACCAGCACTTTGGGAGACCAAGGTAGGAGGATCCTTTGAGGCCAGAGGTTTGAGATCAGCCTGGGCAAAATAGCGAGTCTCCATCTCTACAAAAATTAAAAAAAATTTTTTTAAATCTTTTTTAAAAAGGCGTTAAACAAACAAACATAATTACAAAAAGTTTTGAAGAATGGAGCTTTAACTAGTCTATCCAAAGGGGCTTATTAATACTCCCGCTTGGGGTTGGACAGATATACAGACAGAGTACACAAGTGGCTGCCCCCCAAGGATGTATGTCATGGAGAAGCAGAGAATGTAGTTAGGCATACCAACAGCCGGGCATGTGTGAAGGCAGGAAGTAGACAAGATGAGAGATTATGGACTTGAGGGAATGCAAAGTCGTTCAGATTGGCCGGTGTATAAAGAAAGAGTGTTAGGAGAGGTGACTTCCATATGTATACGGCCTTGTGGTCACATTGAGCAGTTTCGATTTTATTCTAGCAGAATGAAGCCATTGATTCTAAACAGATGGTTGGCAGGGTTGCATTGCTTTTCAGATGTCATTTAGGAAGCTTTGTGCAGGTTGGATCTAAAAGGGACAAAACAGACTAAAAGATCTACCAACAGGCTGGTTTAATAATGCAAATTAGTATTAAACTTCTAATGACGAGTTAAACATTGTGAAGTACTTAAAGCTGAGAAGAAAAATCGGTAGAAAGCATCATAGGCTGTATTTCTTAAAAATGGATGAGAAAAGTAGAGGTGATTCAGGTGTAAACGGGAGTAATACTAGTTTGGGTGAATAGGTTAGAACACATTTGATTTTTCACCTTTCTAGCTTTTTCTTAGCCATTTCACTGCTAATTAGCACTTCCACCGAGAGAGTAGATGGAGGATTACATCTTTCTAGTGTTCTTTCAGAATATCTCTTCTGAAGAATGCTTAGTAATTTTTAAAATTGCAATTAATAGTCATAGTATGGCTTGGGATTAGCTGAAATTTTCATTTATTCATCCTGTCCCAAGTCTCATTAACATGTATGATTGAGTCAGAAGTGACTTTAATTATTTAGTTGACCCTTTCAATTACCTCATTTTGCCTTGGACAAATTCGTAAGCTTTCTGCAAAATTTTAATTTGCCCACATCAAAGGAGTCACAGCTTTAGTAAGATGGGCCCTACTGAAAACAACAATAATGTAGACAGCAAAACCATGTTCTAAAGCTCTGTGAAGTTCATTTTGGGATTAGATGAAAAGCTAAATAATTTTTTGGTTCATGCTATTTTTTTAAGAATATGCTTTTTCTCATTGGGTAAATTCTGTTACAGTGGGTTGCTTTTGGTGTGAGGACCTAGAGGGGACACTTAATGCCTCAAGGCTTGATATTCACAATATTATCTAATCCTTGATTCTAGAAATTGTTGTATCTATAAGGCTGAATTATCTTAATGATGTTGTCATATCTATTTATCTAACCTTCTGATTCATGATTTACCATAGCCATCTCCTTTTGAGATGGGTATTTACTGCTATGCACACATTTTGCTTTCATTGCCATAGCATTGTGGTGGTGTCAGTAGTAGGCATAGATGACAGTCATGTGATCAGCCATTCATTTCCACCAGCACTTAATGAGCATCCATGTTGAACTTAGCACTGTTTACTTCCCTGTGGATCCAAAGTTGATTTTATATAAAGATGAGAGACATAACAGCTCATGACAAATATTAGCACAGATATCTGTTACCACGGCATAGAAAAAGGAGTCACTAATTTCCCCTTCATAGTCAAGGAGGGAAACTTTGGATAATAACAGAAAGAAGTATG
>NW_007225572.1:0-729 GCF_000164805.1 Carlito syrichta
CCAGGACAGAGAAAGAAGTATGCTTTAAAAAGTTCTCCAGGTAAGCGATTTAAACTTAAGTTCTCAAAATTTCCAACTTATTTAAGCTTATGCCTTGTATGCTTATAGGTATAAAAAGCAATACACTGAAACTCCTAGTCACCAGAGAAACTCTCTGATGATCGAGTTTAAAAATATAGATCACTATAACCCAAAAGTAAGGATGTAATAGGAAATGCAATGCAGGAAATAATAACAGCAGATACCACTTATTGAATTCCTATGAGTAATACCCCAAGCATTACTCAAGGCATTTCACATATTTTAATTTTGTTGTTGTTGTTAATCTTCACAACAACCTCATCTTACAAATAAGGAAACTGAAAATAAAGAATACTAGGCTGAATAATGGCTCCCTGAAAATGTTCCCCAAACCTGGGAAGCCTGTTACATGACAAAGAAAAATTAAGATTGCTAATTGGCTGACCCTGAAATGGGACCAGCACCCTAGATTACCCAGGTGGACCAAATGTAATCATAAGTCTTTAAAACTAGAGAGGAAGATGAGTCAGATGCAGGTAAATACAGAAGAGGTCAGAGGAAAGCGGTAAGAGTTCAACCTGCTGTTATGGTTTTGAAGCTTCAAGGGATAACGAGCTTAAAAAAAATGTGGGGCAGATAGGCCTCCTGAAATTAGAAAAAGCAAGGAAACAGATCCTCTCCTAGAGTCTCCAGAAAGGAACACACTTC
>NW_007225573.1:0-1431 GCF_000164805.1 Carlito syrichta
AGTTTAAAAATATAGATCACTATAACCCAAAAGTAAGGATGTAATAGGAAATGCAATGCAGGAAATAATAACAGCAGATACCACTTATTGAATTCCTATGAGTAATACCCCAAGCATTACTCAAGGCATTTCACATATTTTAATTTTGTTGTTGTTGTTAATCTTCACAACAACCTCATCTTACAAATAAGGAAACTGAAAATAAAGAATACTAGGCTGAATAATGGCTCCCTGAAAATGTTCCCCAAACCTGGGAAGCCTGTTACATGACAAAGAAAAATTAAGATTGCTAATTGGCTGACCCTGAAATGGGACCAGCACCCTAGATTACCCAGGTGGACCAAATGTAATCATAAGTCTTTAAAACTAGAGAGGAAGATGAGTCAGATGCAGGTAAATACAGAAGAGGTCAGAGGAAAGCGGTAAGAGTTCAACCTGCTGTTATGGTTTTGAAGCTTCAAGGGATAACGAGCTTAAAAAAAATGTGGGGCAGATAGGCCTCCTGAAATTAGAAAAAGCAAGGAAACAGATCCTCTCCTAGAGTCTCCAGAAAGGAACACACTTCTGCCAACACCTTGATTTTAACCAGTGAGACCCACAAAATTTAAATGGCAATCTGTGACGGCATCAATTAGAAAACGAACACAGTAAGTAACGTGTCCAATGTTACAACACAACTAAGGGACTGAGCAATGATTTGAGCTTGAATTCAAAATCCCTGTTCCGATCTTCTGGGAAGATGGTGGCATAATCAGTCAGACTGCACGAGTCCCTGTGTGTGCAAATGATTGTATGAACGATTCTGTGTGTTTCTGTGTGTAAGTGGGAGTAGGAGTGGTTGGCTGAGTAGGGACTTGAGAGGCCAAGGCCCTCCTGATGAAGCTGCTGGTGCCAGCGCGGCTCTGCTTGGACTCTAGCACTTCCCAGAACACAAAAGCTGAACGTCATTTTCTAGAATCCGTGGCTTTCCGTGGGAATAATGGCTGGAGTGACGACTGACCCCGATGCCACAGTGCTGGGCTGAATGCTGGCAGCGAGGGGAATGGACGTAGTGCAATGAGGGAGCCTCAGGCAGCATCTCAAGGAAATAGCAGGGAGAAGCCACCCCAAGTCTGGACTGGGCCCTACAGTCTTGCCACTGGGTACTGAGATCCAGAGACCGTGGTCACTACAGGAGAGGGAGCCATCAACCCCATTGGTGGCAGGAACAGCAGCCAGCAGAGAAACTGACCAGACTCTCTAATACCTGGGTAGAGAAATGCTCATGGGCAACCTCTGTGGAACAACAGCAGAACTGCATCTTGAGACCGGGTACCAACTCTGTGGTGTGTTTGGGCTGTTCTGGGTCACCTCAGAGAACACTGCCCCCAATGCACAAGCCCTGGCAGGTAACAGAAGATGTGGAACCCCAGAAGATCCACCCCCTACCCT
>NW_007225574.1:0-728 GCF_000164805.1 Carlito syrichta
TACAAATAAGGAAACTGAAAATAAAGAATACTAGGCTGAATAATGGCTCCCTGAAAATGTTCCCCAAACCTGGGAAGCCTGTTACATGACAAAGAAAAATTAAGATTGCTAATTGGCTGACCCTGAAATGGGACCAGCACCCTAGATTACCCAGGTGGACCAAATGTAATCATAAGTCTTTAAAACTAGAGAGGAAGATGAGTCAGATGCAGGTAAATACAGAAGAGGTCAGAGGAAAGCGGTAAGAGTTCAACCTGCTGTTATGGTTTTGAAGCTTCAAGGGATAACGAGCTTAAAAAAAATGTGGGGCAGATAGGCCTCCTGAAATTAGAAAAAGCAAGGAAACAGATCCTCTCCTAGAGTCTCCAGAAAGGAACACACTTCTGCCAACACCTTGATTTTAACCAGTGAGACCCACAAAATTTAAATGGCAATCTGTGACGGCATCAATTAGAAAACGAACACAGTAAGTAACGTGTCCAATGTTACAACACAACTAAGGGACTGAGCAATGATTTGAGCTTGAATTCAAAATCCCTGTTCCGATCTTCTGGGAAGATGGTGGCATAATCAGTCAGACTGCACGAGTCCCTGTGTGTGCAAATGATTGTATGAACGATTCTGTGTGTTTCTGTGTGTAAGTGGGAGTAGGAGTGGTTGGCTGAGTAGGGACTTGAGAGGCCAAGGCCCTCCTGATGAAGCTGCTGGTGCCAGCGCGGCTCTGCTTG